>NC_086455.1:174419308-174497643 GCF_028390025.1 Pseudophryne corroboree | reverse complement strand
TCTTCCCCACCCCCTGACACGTCTCTTCCCCTGACTCGTCTCTTCCCCACCCCCTGACACATCTCTTACCCCTCCTGACAGGTCTCTTTCCCACCCCCTGACATGTCTCTTCCCCACCCCCTGACATGTCTCTTCCCCACCCCCTGACACATCTCTTCCCCCCTGACACATCTCTTACCCCTCCTGACACGTCTCTTCCCCACCCCCTGACACGTCTCTTCCCCCCTGACACATCTCTTACCCCTCCTGACACATCTCGTACCCCTCCTGACACGTCTCTTCCCCACCCCTGACACGTCTCTTCCCCACCCCCTGACACGTCTCTTCCCCACCCCCTGACACGTCTCTTCCCCACCCCCTGACACGTCTCTTCCCCACTCCCTGACACGTTTCTTCCCCACCCTGACACATCTCTTCCCCACCCCCTGACACGTCTCTTTCCCACCCCGACACGTCTCCCCCCCTGACACGTCTCTTCCCCACCCCTGACACGTCTCTTCCCCACCCCTGACACGTCCCCCCCCCTGACACGTCTCTTCCCCACCCCCTGACACGTCTCCCCTCCCCCTGACACGTCTCTTCCCCACCCCTGACACATCTCTTCCCCACCCCCTGACACGTCTCTTTCCCACCCCCTGACACATCTCTTCCCCACCCCCTGACACTTCTCTTCCCCCCGACACGTCTCTTTCCCACCCCCTGATACGTCTCCCCCCCTGACACGTCTCTTCCCCACCCCTGACACGTCTCTTCCCCACCCCCTGACACGTCTCCCCCCCCCTGACACGTCTCTTCCCCATCCCCTGACACGTCTCTTCCCCCCCCCTGACACGTCTCTTCCCCACCCCTGACACGTCTCTTCCCCACCCCCTGACACGTCTCTTCCCCACCCCCTGACACGTCTCTTCCCCACCCCCTGACACGTCTCTTCCCCACTCCCTGACACGTCTCTTCCCCCCGACACGTCTCTTTCCCCCCCTGACACGTCTCTTCCCCAGCCCTGACACATCTCTTCCCCACCCCCTGACACGTCTCTTTCCCACCCCCTGACACGTCTCTTTCCCACCCCCTGACACATCTCTTCCCCACCCTGACACATCTCTTCCCCACCCCCTGACACTTCTCTTCCCCCCGACACGTCTCTTTCCCACCCCGACACGTCTCCCCCCCCTGACACGTCTCTTCCCCACCCCTGACACGTCTCTTCCCCACCCCTGACACGTCTCCCCCCCCTGACACGTCTCTTCCCCACCCCCTGACACGTCTCTTCCCCACCCCTGACACGTCTCTTCCCCACCCCTGACACATCTCTTCCCCACCCCCTGACACGTCTCTTTCCCACCCCCTGACACGTCTCTTCCCCACCCCCTGACACGTCTCTTCCCCACCCCTTGACACGTCTCTTCCCCACCCCTTGACACGTCTCTTCCCCACCCCCTGACACGTCTCTTCCCCACCCCCTGACACGTCTCTTCCCCACCCCCTGACACGTCTCTTCCCCTGACTCGTCTCTTCCCCACCCCCTGACACATCTCTTACCCCTCCTGACAGGTCTCTTTCCCACCCCCTGACATGTCTCTTCCCCACCCCCTGACATGTCTCTTCCCCACCCCCTGACACATCTCTTCCCCAGCCTGACACATCTCTTCCCCACCCCCTGACACTTCTCTTCCCCCCGACACGTCTCTTTCCCACCCCGACACGTCTCCCCCCCTGACACGTCTCTTCCCCACCCCTGACACGTCTCTTCCCCCCCCCTGACACGTCTCCCCCCCCCCCCTGACACGTCTCTTCCCCACCCCCTGACACGTTTCTTCCCCACCCCTGACACATCTCTTCCCCACCCCCTGACACGTCTCTTTCCCACCCCCTGACACATCTCTTCCCCACCCCCTGACACGTCTCCCCCCCCACGTCTCTTTCCCACCCCCTGACACGTCTCCCCCCCCCCCCTGACACGTCTCTTCCCCACCCCTGACACATCTCTTCCCCACCCCCTGACACGTCTCTTCCCCACCCCCTGACACGTCTCTTCCCCACCCCCTGACACGTCTCTTCCCCACCCCCTGACACGTCTCTTCCCCACTCCCTGACACGTCTCTTCCCCCCGACACGTCTCTTTCCCCCCCTGACACGTCTCTTCCCCAGCCCTGACACATCTCTTCCCCACCCCCTGACACGTCTCTTTCCCACCCCCTGACACATCTCTTCCCCACCCTGACGCATCTCTTCCCCACCCCCTGACACTTCTCTTCCCCCTGACACGTCTCTTTCCCACCCCCTGACACGTCTCTTCCCCACCCCTGACACATCTCTTCCCCACCCCCTGACACGTCTCTTCCCCACCCCTGACACGTGTCTTCCCCACCCCTGACACGTCTCTTTCCCACCCCCTGACACGTCTCTTCCCCACCCCCTGACACGTCTCTTCCCCACTCCCGACACGTCTATTTCCCACCCTCTGACACGTCTCTTTCCCACCCTCTGACACGTCTCTTTCCCACCCTCTGACACGTCTCTTTCCCACCCCCTGACACGTCTCTTTCCCACCCCCTGACACGTCTCTTCCCCCTCCTGACACGTCTCTTTCCCACCCCCTGACACGTCTCCCCCCCCCTGACACGTCTCTTTCCCCCCTGACACGTCTCTTTCCCCCCCTGACACGTCTCTTTCCCCACCTGACACGTCTCTTTCCCCACCTGACACGTCTCTTCCCCACCCCTGACACGTCTCTTCCCCACCCCCTGACACGTCTTTTCCCTACCCCCTGACACGTCTCTTCCCCACCCCTGACACATCTCTTCCCCACCCCCTGACACGTCTCTTCCCCACCCCCTGACACGTCTCTTCCCCACCCCCTGACACGTCTCTTCCCCATCCCCTGACACGTCTCCCGCCCCTGACACGTCTCTTCCCCACCCCCTGACACGTCTCTTCCCCACCCCCTGACACTTCTCTTCCCCCTGACACGTCTCTTTCCCACCCCCTGACACGTCTCTTCCCCACCCCTGACACATCTCTTCCCCACCCCCTGACACGTCTCTTCCCCACCCCTGACACGTCTCTTCCCCACCCCTGACACGTCTCTTTCCCACCCCCTGACACGTCTCTTCCCCACCCCCTGACACGTCTCTTCCCCACTCCCGACACGTCTATTTCCCACCCTCTGACACGTCTCTTTCCCACCCTCTGACACGTCTCTTTCCCACCCTCTGACACGTCTCTTTCCCACCCCCTGACACGTCTCTTTCCCACCCCCTGACACGTCTCTTCCCCACCCCTGACACGTCTCTTCCCCACCCCTGACACGTCTCTTTCCCACCCCCTGACACGTCTCTTCCCCACCCCCTGACACGTCTCTTCCCCACCCCTGACACGTCTCTTTCCCACCCCCTGACACGTCTCTTCCCCAACCCCTGACACGTCTCTTCCCCACTCCCTGACACGTCTCTACCCCACTCCCTGACACGTCTCTACCCCACTCCCTGACACGTATCTTCCCCACCCCTGACACGTATCACCCACTCCCTGACACGTCTCTTCCCCACCCCCTGACACGTCTCTTCCCCACTCCCTGACACGTCCCCCCCCCCCCCTGACACGTCTCTTCCCCACCCCTGACACATCTCTTCTGACACGTCTCTTCCCCACTCACTGACACGTCTCTTCCCCACCCCCTGACACATCTCTTCCCCACCCCCTGACACGTCTCTTCCCCACCCCCTGACACGTCTCTTCCCCACCCCCTGACACGTCTCTTCCCCACTCCCTGACACGTCTCTTCCCCCCGACACGTCTCTTTCCCCCCCTGACACGTCTCTTCCCCACCCCTGACACATCTCTTCCCCCACCCCCTGACACGTCTCTTCCCCACCCCTTGACACGTCTCTTCCCCACCCCCTGACACGTCTCTTCCCCACCCCCTGACACGTCTCTTCCCCACCCCCTGACACGTCTCTTCCCCACCCCCTGACACGTCTCTTCCCCACCCCCTGACACGTCTCTTCCCCACCCCCTTGACACGTCTCTTCCCCACCCCCTGACACGTCTCTTCCCCACCCCCTGACACGTCTCTTCCCCACCCCCTGACACGTCTCTTCCCCACCCCCTGACTCGTCTCTTCCCCACCCCCTGACAGGTCTCTTTCCCACCCCCTGACATGTCTCTTCCCCACCCCCTGACATGTCTCTTCCCCACCCCCTGACATGTCTCTTCCCCACCCCCTGACATGTCTCTTCCCCACCCCCTGACATGTCTCTTCCCCACCCCCTGACACATCTCTTCCCCCCTGACACATCTCTTACCCCTCCTGACACGTCTCTTCCCCCCTGACACATCTCTTACCCCTCCTGACACATCTCTTACCCCTCCTGACACGTCTCTTCCCCACCCCTGACACGTCTCTTCCCCACCCCTTGACACGTCTCTTCCCCACTCCCTGACACGTCTCTTCCCCACTCCCTGACACGTCTCTTCCCCACCCCTGACACGTCTCTTCCCCACCCTCTGCCACGTCTCTTCCCCACCCTCTGCCACGTCTCTTTCCCACCCCTGACACGTCTCTTTCCCACCCCTGACACGTCTCTTTCCCACCTGACACATCTCTTCCCCACTCCCTGAGACGTCTCTTCCCCACCGCTGACACGTCTCTTCCCCACCCCTAACACGTCTCTTCCCCACCCCCTGACACGTCTCTTCCCCACCCCGACACGTCTCTTCCCCACTGACACATCTCTTACCCCTCCTGACACGTCTTTTCCCCACTCCTGACACGTCTCTTCCCCACCCCCTGACACGTCTCTTCCCCACTCCCTGACACGTCTCTTCCCCACTCCCTGACACGTCTCTTCCCCACCCCCTGACACGTCTCTCCCCCCCCCCCTGACACGTCTCTCCACCCCCCCCTGACACGTCTCCTCCCCACCCTCCAACATGTATCTTCCCCACCCCTGACACGTCTGTTCCCCACCCTCTGACACGTCTCTTCCCCCCTGACACGTCTCTTCCCCACCCCTGACTTGTCTCTTCCCCACCCCTGACACATCTCTTCCCCACCCCCTGACACGTCTCTTCCCCACCCCCTGATACGTCTCTTCCCCGCTCCCTGACACGTCTCTTCCCCACCCCCTGACACGTCTCTTCCCCACCCCCTGACACGTCTCCCCCCCTGACACGTCTCTTCCCCACCCCCTGACACGTCTCTTCCCCACCCCCTGACACGTCTCTTCCCCACCCCCTGACACGTCTCTTCCCCACTCACTGACACGTCTCCTCCCCACCCTCCGACACGTATCTTCCCCACCCCTGACACGTCTCTTCCCCACCCCCTGACACGTCTGTTCCCCACCCTCTGACACGTCTCTTCCCCTCCCCTGACACGTCTCTTCCCCACCCCTGACACGTCTCTTCCCCACCCCTGACACATCTCTTCCCCACCCCCTGACACGTCTCTTCCCCACCCCCTGACACGTCTCTTCCCCGCTCCCTGACACGTCTCTTCCCCACCCCCTGACACGTCTCCCCCCCACCCCCTGACACGTCTCTTCCCCACCCCCTGACACGTCTCTTCCCCACCCCCTGACACGTCTGTTCCCCACCCTCTGACACGTCTCTTCCCCACCCTCTGACACGTCTCTTCCCCACCCCTGACACGTCTCTTCCCCACCCCTGACACATCTCTTCCCCACCCCCTGACACATCTCTTCCCCACCCCCTGACACGTCTCTTCCCCACCCCCTGACACGTCTCTTCCCCACTCACTGACACGTCTCTTCCCCACCCCCTGACACGTCTCTTCCCCACCCCCTGACACGTCTCTTCCCCACTCCCTGACACGTCTCTTCCCCACCCCCTGACACGTCTCTTCCCCACCCCCTGACACGTCTCTTCCCCACCCCCTGACACGTCTCTTCCCCACTCCCTGACACGTCTCTTCCCCCCGACACGTCTCTTTCCCCCCCTGACACGTCTCTTCCCCACCCCTGACACGTCTCTTCCCCACCCCCTGACACGTCTCTTCCCCACCCCTTGACAAGTCTCTTCCCCACCCCCTGACACGTCTCTTCCCCACCCCCTGACACGTCTCTTTCCCACCCCCTGACACATCTCTTCCCCACCCTGACACATCTCTTCCCCACCCCCTGACACTTCTCTTCCCCCCGACACGTCTCTTTCCCACCCCGACACGTCTCCCCCCCTGACACGTCTCTTCCCCACCCCTGACACGTCTCTTCCCCACCCCTGACACGTCTCCCCCCCCTGACACGTCTCTTCCCCACCCCCTGACACGTCTCCCCTCCCCCTGACACGTCTCTTCCCCACCCCTGACACGTCTCTTCCCCACCCCCTGACACGTCTCTTTCCCACCCCCTGACACTTCTCTTCCCCCCGACACGTCTCTTTCCCACCCCCTGACACGTCTCCCCCCCTGACACGTCTCTTCCCCACCCCTGACACGTCTCTTCCCCACCCCCTGACACGTCTCCCCCCCCTGACACGTCTCTTCCCCATCCCCTGACACGTCTCTTCCCCCCCCTGACACGTCTCTTCCCCACCCCTGACACATCTCTTCCCCACCCCCTGACACGTCTCTTCCCCACCCCCTGACACGTCTCTTCCCCACTCCCTGACAAGTCTCTTCCCCCCGACACGTCTCTTTCCCCCCCTGACACGTCTCTTCCCCAGCCCTGACACATCTCTTCCCCACCCCCTGACACGTCTCTTTCCCACCCCCTGACACATCTCTTCCCCACCCTGACACATCTCTTCCCCACCCCCTGACACTTCTCTTCCCCCCGACACGTCTCTTTCCCACCCCGACACGTCTCCCCCCCTGACACGTCTCTTCCCCACCCCTGACACGTCTCTTCCCCACCCCTGACACGTCTCTTCCCCACCCCTGACACGTCTCCCCCCCCCTGACACGTCTCTTCCCCACCCCCTGACACGTCTCCCCCCCCTGACACGTCTCTTCCCCACCCCTGACACATCTCTTCCCCACCCCCTGACACGTCTCTTTCCCACCCCCTGACACATCTCTTCCCCACCCTGACACATCTCTTCCCCACCCCCTGACACTTCTCTTCCCCCCGACACGTCTCTTTCCCACCCCGACACGTCTCCCCCCCTGACACGTCTCTTCCCCACCCCTGACACGTCTCCCCCCCCCTGACACGTCTCTTCCCCACCCCCTGACACGTCTCCCCCCCCCTGACACGTTTCTTCCCCACCCCTGACACATCTCTTCCCCACCCCCTGACACGTCTCTTTCCCACCCCCTGACACATCTCTTCCCCACCCCCTGACACTTCTCTTCCCCCCGACACGTCTCTTTCCCACCCCCTGACACGTCTCCCCCCCTGACACGTCTCTTCCCCACCCCTGACACGTCTCTTCCCCACCCCCTGACACGTCTCCCCCCCCTGACACGTCTCTTCCCCATCCCCTGACACGTCTCCCCCCCCCTGACACGTCTCTTCCCCACCCCTGACACATCTCTTCCCCACCCCCTGACACGTCTCTTCCCCACCCCCTGACACGTCTCTTCCCCACCCCCTGACACGTCTCTTCCCCACCCCCTGACACGTCTCTTCCCCACTCCCTGACACGTCTCTTCCCCCCGACACGTCTCTTTCCCCCCCTGACACGTCTCTTCCCCAGCCCTGACACATCTCTTCCCCACCCCCTGACACGTCTCTTTCCCACCCCCTGACACATCTCTTCCCCACCCTGACACATCTCTTCCCCACCCCCTGACACTTCTCTTCCCCACCTCTGACACGTCTCTTCCCCACCCCTGACACGTCTCTTCCCCACCCCTGACACGTCTCTTCCCCACCCCTGACACGTCTCTTCCCCACCCCCTGACACGTCTCTTCCCCACTCCCGACACGTCTCTTTCCCACCCTCTGACACGTCTCTTTCCCACCCCCTGACACGTCTCTTTCCCACCCTCTGACACGTCTCTTTCCCACCCCCTGACATGTCTCTTTCCCACCCCCTGACACGTCTCTTCCCCCTCCTGACACGTCTCTTTCCCACCCCCTGACACGTCTCCCCCCCCCCTGACACGTCTCTTTCCCCCCCTGACACGTCTCTTTCCCCACCTGACACGTCTCTTTCCCCACCTGACACGTCTCTTTCCCCACCTGACACGTCTCTTTCCCCACCTGACACGTCTCTTTCCCCACCTGACACGTCTCTTCCCCACCCCTGACACGTCTCTTCCCCACCCCCTGACACGTCTCTTTCCCACCCCTGTTCCCACCCCTGACACGTCTCTTTCCCACCCCTGACACGTCTCTTCCCCACCTGACACGTCTCTTCCCCACCCCTGACACATCTCTTCCCCACCCCCTGACACGTCTCTTCCCCACCCCCTGACACGTCTCTTCCCCACCCCCTGACACGTCTCTTCCCCACCCCCTGACACGTCTCTTCCCCAACCCCTGACACGTCTCTTCCCCACTCCCTGACAGTCTCTACCCCCCACTACCCTGACACGTCTCTCCCCACTCCCTGACACGTATCTTCCCCACCCCTGACACGTATCACCCACTCCCTGACACGTCTCTTCCCCACCCCCTGACACGTCTCTTCCCCACTCCCTGACACGTCTCCCCCCCCCCCCTGACACGTCTCTTCCCACCCCTGACACATCTCTTCTGACAACGTCTCTTCCCCACTCACTGACACGTCTCTTCCCACCCCCTGACACATCTCTTCCCCACCCCCTGACACATCTCTTCCCCACCCCCTGACACGTCTCTTCCCCACCCCCTGACACGTCTCTTCCCCACCCCCTGACACGTCTCTTCCCCACTCCTGACACGTCTCTTTCCCCCCCTGACACGTCTCTTTCCCCCCCTGACACGTCTCTTCCCCACCCCTGACACATCTCTTCCCCACCCCCTGACACGTCTCTTCCCCACCCCTTGACACGTCTCTTCCCCACCCCCTGACACGTCTCTTCCCACCCCCTGACACGTCTCTTCCCCACCCCCTGACACGTCTCTTCCCCACCCCCTGACACGTCTCTTCCCCACCCCCTGACTCCCCCACCCCCTGACAGGTCTCTTTCCCACCCCCTGACGTGTCTCTTCCCCACCCCCTGACGTGTCTCTTCCCCACCCCCTGACATGTCTCTTCCCCACCCCCTGACATGTCTCTTCCCCACCCCCTGACACATCTCTTCCCCCCTGACACATCTCTTACCCCTCCTGACACGTCTCTTCCCCCCTGACACATCTCTTAGCCCTCCTGACACATCTCTTACCCCTCCTGACACGTCTCTTCCCCACCCCTGACACGTCTCTTCCCCTCCCCCTGACACGTCTCTTCCCCACTCCCTGACACGTCTCTTCCCCACTCCCTGACACGTCTCTTCCCCACCCCTGACACGTCTCTTCCCCACCCTCTGCCACGTCTCTTCCCCACCCTCTGCCACGTCTCTTTCCCACCCCTGACACGTCTCTTTCCCACCCCTGACACGTCTCTTTCCCACCTGACACATCTCTTCCCCACTCCCTGAGACATCTCTTCCCCACCCCTGACACGTCTCTTCCCCACCCCTGACACATCTCTTCCCCACCCCCTGACACGTCTCTTTCCCACCCCCTGACACATCTCTTCCCCACCCCCTGACACTTCTCTTCCCCCCGACACGTCTCTTTCCCACCCCGTGACACGTCTCCCCCCCTGACACGTCTCTTCCCCACCCCTGACACGTCTCTTCCCCACCCCCTGACACGTCTCCCCCCCCTGACACGTCTCTTCCCCATCCCCTGATCTCCCCCCCCCCTGACACGTCTCTTCCCCACCCCTGACACATCTCTTCCCCACCCCTGACACGTCTCTTCCCCACCCCCTGACACGTCTCTTCCCCACTCCCTGACACGTCTCTTCCCCACTCCCTGACACGTCTCTTCCCCCCGACACGTCTCTTTCCCCCCCTGACACATCTCTTCCCCCACCCCCCTGACACGTCTCTTTCCCACCCCCTGACACATCTCTTCCCCACCCTGACACATCTCTTCCCCACCCCCTGACACTTCTCTTCCCCACCTCTGACACGTCTCTTCCCCACCCCTGACACGTCTCTTCCCCACCCCTGACACGTCTCTTCCCCACCCCCTGACACGTCTCTTCCCCACTCCCGACACGTCTCTTTCCCACCCTCTGACACGTCTATTTCCCACCCTCTGACACGTCTCTTTCCCACCCCCTGACACGTCTCTTTCCCACCCTCTGACACGTCTCTTTCCCACCCCCTGACACGTCTCTTTCCCACCCCCCTGACACGTCTCTTCCCCCTCCTGACACGTCTCTTTCCCACCCCCTGACACGTCTCCCCCCCCCCTGACACGTCTCTTTCCCCCCCTGACACGTCTCTTTCCCCACCTGACACGTCTCTTTCCCCACCTGACACGTCTCTTTCCCCCACCTGACACGTCTCTTTCCCCACCTGACACGTCTCTTTCCCACCCTCTGACACGTCTCTTCCCCACCCCTGACACGTCTCTTCCCCACCCCCTGACACGTCTCTTTCCCACCCCTGTTCCCACCCCTGACACGTCTCTTTCCCACCCCTGACACGTCTCTTCCCCCACCTGACACGTCTCTTCCCCACCCCTGACACATCTCTTCCCCACCCCCTGACACGTCTCTTCCCACCCCCCTGACACGTCTCTTCCCCACCCCCTGACACGTCTCTTCCCCACCCCCTGACACGTCTCTTCCCCACCCCCTGACACGTCTCTTCCCCACCCCCTGACACGTCTCTTCCCCACCCCTGACACGTCTCTTCCCCACCCTCTGACACGTCTCTTCCCCACCCCCTGACACGTCTCCCCCCCCTGACACGTCTCTTCCCCACCCCTGACACGTCTCTTTCCCACCCCCTGACACGTCTATTCCCCACCCCTGACACGTCTCTTCCCCACCCTCTGACACGTCTCTTTCCCACCCCTGACACGTCTCTTTCCCACCCCTGACACGTCTCTTCCCCACTCCCTGACACGTCTCTTCCCCACTCCCTGACACGTCTCTCCCCACTCCCTGACACGTCTCTTCCCCACCCCTGACACGTCTCTTCCCCACCCCCTGACACGTCTCTTCCCCGCCCCCTGACACGTCTCTTCCCCACCCCCTGACACGTCTCTTCCCCACCCCCTGACACGTCTCTTCCCCACCCCCTGACACGTCTCTTCCCCACCCCCTGACACGTCTCTTCCCCACCCCCTGACACGTCTCTTCCCCACCCCCTGACACGTCTCTTCCCCACCCCCTGACACGTCTCTTCTCCTCTGACACGTCTCCCCCCCCCTGACACATCTCTTCCCCACCCCCTGACACGTCTCTTCCCCACCCCCTGACACGTCTCTTCCCCACCCCCTGACACGTCTCTTCCCCACCCCCTGACACGTCTCTTCCCCACCCCCTGACACGTCTCTTCCCCACCCCCTGACACGTCTCTTCCCCAACCCCTGACACGTCTCTTCCCCACTCCCTGACACGTCTCTACCCCACTCCCTGACACGTCTCTACCCCACTCCCTGACACGTATCTTCCCCACCCCTGACACGTATCACCCACTCCCTGACACGTCTCTTCCCCACCCCCTGACACGTCTCTTCCCCACTCCCTGACACGTCTCCCCCCCCCCCCTGACACGTCTCTTCCCCACCCCTGACACATCTCTTCTGACACGTCTCTTCCCCACTCACTGACACGTCTCTTCCCCACCCCCTGACACATCTCTTCCCCACCCCCTGACACGTCTCTTCCCCACCCCCTGACACGTCTCTTCCCCACCCCCTGACACGTCTCTTCCCCACCCCCTGACACGTCTCTTCCCCACTCCCTGACACGTCTCTTCCCCCCGACACGTCTCTTTCCCCCCCTGACACGTCTCTTCCCCCACCCCCTGACACGTCTCTTCCCCACCCCCTGACACGTCTCTTCCCCACCCCTTGACACGTCTCTTCCCCACCCCCTGACACGTCTCTTCCCCACCCCCTGACACGTCTCTTCCCCACCCCCTGACACGTCTCTTCCCCACCCCCTGACACGTCTCTTCCCCACCCCCTGACACGTCTCTTCCCCACCCCCTGACACGTCTCTTCCCCACCCCCTGACACGTCTCTTTCCCACCCCCTGACATGTCTCTTCCCCACCCCCTGACATGTCTCTTCCCCACCCTCTGACATGTCTCTTCCCCACCCCCTGACATGTCTCTTCCCCACCCCCTGACACATCTCTTCCCCCCTGACACATCTCTTACCCCCTGACACATCTCTTAGCCCTCCTGACACATCTCTTACCCCTCCTGACACGTCTCTTCCCCACCCCTGACACGTCTCTTCCCCACCCCCTGACACGTCTCTTCCCCACTCCCTGACACGTCTCTTCCCCACTCCCTGACACGTCTCTTCCCCACCCCTGACACGTCTCTTCCCCACCCTCTGCCACGTCTCTTCCCCACCCTCTGCCACGTCTCTTTCCCACCCCTGACACGTCTCTTTCCCACCCCTGACACGTCTCTTTCCCACCTGACACATCTCTTCCCCACTCCCTGAGACATCTCTTCCCCACCCCTGACACGTCTCTTCCCCACCCCTGACACGTCTCTTCCCCACCCCCTGACACGTCTCTTCCCCACCCCGACACGTCTCTTCCCCACTGACACATCTCTTACCCCTCCTGACACGTCTCTTCCCCACTCCTGACACGTCTCTTCCCCACCCCCTGACACGTCTCTTCCCCTCTCCCTGACACGTCTCTCCCCCCCCCCTGACACGTCTCCTCCCCCCCCCCTGACACGTCTCCTCCCCACCCTCCGACACGTATCTTCCCCACCCCTGACACGTCTCTTCCCCACCCCCTGACACGTCTGTTCCCCACCCTCTGACACGTCTCTTCCCCCCTGACACGTCTCTTCCCCACCCCTGACACGTCTCTTCCCCACCCCTGACACATCTCTTCCCCACCCCCTGACACGTCTCTTCCCCACCCCCTGACACGTCTCTTCCCCACCCCCTGACACGTCTCCCCCCCCTGACACGTCTCTTCCCCACCCCTGACACATCTCTTCCCCACCCCCTGACACGTCTCTTCCCCACCCCCTGACACGTCTCTTCCCCACTCACTGACACGTCTCCTCCCCACCCTCCGACACGTATCCTCCCCACCCTCCGACACGTATCTTCCCCACCCCTGACACGTCTCTTCCCCACCCCCTGACACGTCTGTTCCCCACCCCCTGACACGTCTGTTCCCCACCCTCTGACACGTCTGTTCCCCACCCTCTGACACGTCTCTTCCCCCCTGACACGTCTCTTCCCCCCTTACACGTCTCTTCCCCCCTGACACGTCTCTTCCCCACCCCCTGACACGTCTCTTCCCCACCCCCTGACACGTCTCTTCCCCACCCCCTGACACGTCTCTTCCCCACCACCTGACACGTCTCTTCCCCACCCCCTGACACGTCTCCCCCCCACCCCCTGACACATCTCCCCCCCCCTGACACGTCTCTTCCCCACCCCTGACACATCTCTTCCCCACCCCCTGACACTTCTCTTCCCCACCCCCTGACACGTCTCTTCCCCACTTCCTGACACGTCTCTTCCCCCCGACACGTCTCTTTCCCCCCCTGACACGTCTCTTCCCCACCCCTGACACGTCTCTTCCCCACCCCCTGACACGTCTCTTCCCCACCCCTTGACAAGTCTCTTCCCCACCCCTTGACAAGTCTCTTCCCCACCCCCTGACACGTCTCTTCCCAACTCCCTGACACGTCTCTTCCCCACTCCCTGACACGTCTCTTCCCCACTCCCTGACACGTCTCTTCCCCACCCCCTGACACGTCTCTTTCCCACCCCCTGACACATCTCTTCCCCAGACAAACAATTTGGAAGCTGCTCAATCATACCTGGAGATAATTATATATCAGGTGCTGGAAGGGGGAGGGGTCATAGACAGACAAACAAAGAGGAGGAAGGGGGGTGCAAATCCCCACCCCCAAATTCCCTTCCGCACACTGAAAATTACCTGTAACCATCCCTGAATCTATCTGGTAATAAAATTCAGAGAATTTGTCACAAATGTTTGCAAACACATGTTTAAGCTGCTGGCCACTTCACGGCTTCTCTGATACAGCAGTCCTAACTACTTAATAGCAGTGCCCACATTGGGCCATGTAATTTGTCACAGTACGCCTCATGATAAAGGTCAATACTAAAACATTTCCAGACAGAGAGCTAACTTACCAGGGAGCCACCCCCAGGATCTCCCATTGGCACTACAAGGAACAGCATGCCTTCCAAATGCTGCTCCCATTCAATGCCTCATGCTCACAAGCAGACAAACAATTTGGAAGCTGCTCAATCATACCTGGAGATAATTATATATCAGGTGCTGGAAGGGGGAGGGGTCATAGACAGACAAACAAAGAGGAGGAAGGGGGGTGCAAATCCCCACCCCCAAATTCCCTTCCGCACACTGAAAATTACCTGTAACCATCCCTGAATCTATCTGGTAATAAAATTCAGAGAATTTGTCACAAATGTTTGCAAACACATGTTTAAGCTGCTGGCCACTTCACGGCTTCTCTGATACAGCAGTCCTAACTACTTAATAGCAGTGCCCAGCTTAAACATGTGTTTGCAAACATTTGTGACAAATTCTCTGAATTTTATTACCAGATAGATTCAGGGATGGTTACAGGTAATTTTCAGTGTGCGGAATTGTTTGTCTGCTTGTGAGCATGAGGCATTGAATGGGAGCAGCATTTGGAAGGCATGCTGTTCCTTGTAGTGCCAATGGGAGATCCTGGGGGTGGCTCCCTGGTAAGTTAGCTCTCTGTCTGGAAATGTTTTAGTATTGACCTTTATCATGAGGCGTACTGTGACAAATTACATGGCCCAATGTGGGCACTGCTATTAAGTAGTTAGGACTGCTGTATCAGAGAAGCCGTGAAGTGGCCAGCAGCTTAAACATGTGTTTGCAAACATTTGTGACAAATTCTCTGAATTTTATTACCAGATAGATTCAGGGATGGTTACAGGTAATTTTCAGTGTGCGGAAGGGAATTTGGGGGTGGGGATTTGCACCCCCCTTCCTCCTCTTTGTTTGTCTGTCTATGACCCCTCCCCCTTCCAGCACCTGATATATAATTATCTCCAGGTATGATTGAGCAGCTTCCAAATTGTTTGTCTGCTTGTGAGCATGAGGCATTGAATGGGAGCAGCATTTGGAAGGCATGCTGTTCCTTGTAGTGCCAATGGGAGATCCTGGGGGTGGCTCCCTGGTAAGTTAGCTCTCTGTCTGGAAATGTTTTAGTATTGACCTTTATCATGAGGCGTACTGTGACAAATTACATGGCCCAATGTGGGCACTGCTATTAAGTAGTTAGGACTGCTGTATCAGAGAAGCCGTGAAGTGGCCAGCAGCTTAAACATGTGTTTGCAAACATTTGTGACAAATTCTCTGAATTTTATTACCAGATAGATTCAGGGATGGTTACAGGTAATTTTCAGTGTGCGGAAGGGAATTTGGGGGTGGGGATTTGCACCCCCCTTCCTCCTCTTTGTTTGTACATCTCTTCCCCACCCTGACACATCTCTTCCCCACCCCCTGACACTTCTCTTCCCCCCGACACGTCTCTTTCCCACCCCGACACGTCTCCCCCCCGACACGTCTCTTCCCCACCCCTGACACGTCTCTTCCCCACCCCTGACACGTCTCCCCCCCTGACACGTCTCTTCCCCACCCCCTGACACGTCTCCCCTCCCCCTGACACGTCTCTTCCCCACCCCTGACACATCTCTTCCCCACCCCCTGACACATCTCTTTCCCACCCCCTGACACATCTCTTCCCCACCCCCTGACACTTCTCTTCCCCCCGACACGTCTCTTTCCCCCCCCCGACACGTCTCTTCCCCACCCCTGACACGTCTCTTCCCCACCCCTGACACGTCTCCCCCCCCCTGACACGTCTCTTCCCCACCCCCTGACACGTCTCCCCTCCCCCTGACACGTCTCTTCCCCACCCCTGACACATCTCTTCCCCACCCCCTGACACGTCTCTTCCCCACTCCTGACACGTCTCTTCCCCACCCCCTGACACGTCTCTTCCCCTCTCCCTGACACGTCTCCCCCCCCCCTGACACGTCTCCTCCCCCCCCCTGACACGTCTCCTCCCCACCCTCCGACACGTATCTTCCCCACCCCTGACACGTCTCTTCCCCACCCCCTGACACGTCTGTTCCCCACCCTCTGACACGTCTCTTCCCCCCTGACACGTCTCTTCCCCACCCCTGACACGTCTCTTCCCCACCCCTGACACATCTCTTCCCCACCCCCTGACACGTCTCTTCCCCACCCCCTGACACGTCTCTTCCCCGCTCCCTGACACGTCTCTTCCCCGCTCCCTGACACGTCTCTTCCCCACCCCCTGACACGTCTCTTCCCCACCCCCTGACACGTCTCCCCCCCCTGACACGTCTCTTCCCCACCCCTGACACATCTCTTCCCCACCCCCTGACACGTCTCTTCCCCACCCCCTGACACGTCTCTTCCCCACTCACTGACACGTCTCCTCCCCACCCTCCGACACGTATCCTCCCCACCCTCCGACACGTATCTTCCCCACCCTCCGACACGTATCTTCCCCACCCCTGACACGTCTCTTCCCCACCCCCTGACACGTCTGTTCCCCACCCCCTGACACGTCTGTTCCCCACCCTCTGACACGTCTCTTCCCCCCTGACACGTCTCTTCCCCCCTGACACGTCTCTTCCCCACCCCTGACACGTCTCTTCCCCACCCCTGACACGTCTCTTCCCCACCCCCTGACACGTCTCTTCCCCACCCCCTGACACGTCTCTTCCCCACCCCCTGACACGTCTCCCCCCCACCCCCTGACACATCTCCCCCCCCTGACACGTCTCTTCCCCACCCCTGACACATCTCTTCCCCACCCCCTGACACGTCTCTTCCCCACCCCCTGACACGTCTCTTCCCCACTCACTGACATGTCTCTTCCCCACCCCCTGACACATCTCTTCCCCACCCCCTGACACGTCTCTTCCCCACTCCCTGACACGTCTCTTCCCCACCACCTGACACGTCTCTTCCCCACCCCCTGACACGTCTCTTCCCCACTTCCTGACACGTCTCTTCCCCCCGACACGTCTCTTTCCCCCCCCGACACGTCTCTTCCCCACCCCTGACACGTCTCCCCCCCGACACGTCTCTTCCCCACCCCTGACACGTCTCTTCCCCACCCCTGACACGTCTCCCCCCCCCTGACACGTCTCTTCCCCACCCGCTGACACGTCTCCCCTCCCCCTGACACGTCTCTTCCCCACCCCTGACACATCTCTTCCCCACCCCCTGACACATCTCTTTCCCACCCCCTGACACATCTCTTCCCCACCCCCTGACACTTCTCTTCCCCCCGACACGTCTCTTCCCCACCCCCTGACACGTCTCCCCCCCTGACACGTCTCTTCCCCACCCCTGACACGTCTCTTCCCCACCCCCTGACACGTCTCCCCCCCCTGACACGTCTCTTCCCCATCCCCTGACACGTCTCTTCCCCCCCCTGACACGTCTCTTCCCCACCCCTGACACATCTCTTCCCCACCCCCTGACACGTCTCTTCCCCACCCCCTGACACGTCTCTTCCCCACTCCCTGACACGTCTCTTCCCCCTGACACGTCTCTTTCCCCCCCTGACACGTCTCTTCCCCAGCCCTGACACATCTCTTCCCCACCCCCTGACACGTCTCTTTCCCACCCCCGACACATCTCTTCCCCACCCTGACACATCTCTTCCACACCCCCTGACACTTCTCTTCCCCCCGACACGTCTCTTTCCCACCCCGACACGTCTCCCCCCTGACACGTCTCTTCCCCACCCCTGACACGTCTCTTCCCCACCCCTGACACGTCTCTTCCCCACCCCTGACACGTCTCTTCCCCACCCCTGACACGTCTCTTCCCCACCCCCTGACACGTCTCCCCCCCCTGACACGTCTCTTCCCCACCCCTGACACATCTCTTCCCCACCCCCTGACACGTCTCTTTCCCACCCCCTGACACATCTCTTCCCCACCCTGACACATCTCTTCCCCACCCCCTGACACTTCTCTTCCCCCCGACACGTCTCTTTCCCACCCCGACACGTCTCCCCCCCTGACACGTCTCTTCCCCACCCCTGACACGTCTCTTCCCCACCCCTGACACGTCTCCCCCCCCCCCCCCTGACACGTCTCTTCCCCACCCCCTGACACGTCTCCCCCCCCTGACACGTTTCTTCCCCACCCCTGACACATCTCTTCCCCACCCCCTGACACGTCTTTTTCCCACCCCCTGACACATCTCTTCCCCACCCCCTGACACTTCTCTTCCCCCCGACACGTCTCTTTCCCACCCCCTGACACGTCTCCCCCCCTGACACGTCTCTACCCCACCCCTGACACGTCTCTTCCCCACCCCCTGACACGTCTCCCCCCCCTGACACGTCTGTTCCCCATCCCCTGACACGTCTCCCCCCCCCCCCCTGACACGTCTCTTCCCCACCCCTGACACATCTCTTCCCCACCCCCTGACACGTCTCTTCCCCACCCCCTGACACGTCTCTTCCCCACTCCCTGACACGTCTCTTCCCCCCGACACGTCTCTTTCCCCCCCTGACACGTCTCTTCCCCAGCCCTGACACATCTCTTCCCCACCCCCTGACACGTCTCTTTCCCACCCCCTGACACATCTCTTCCCCACCCTGACACATCTCTTCCCCACCCCCTGACACGTCTCCCCTCCCCCTGACACGTCTCTTCCCCACCCCTGACACATCTCTTCCCCACCCCCTGACACATCTCTTCCCCACCCCCTGACACATCTCTTTCCCACCCCCTGACACATCTCTTCCCCACCCCCTGACACTTCTCTTCCCCCCGACACGTCTCTTCCCCACCCCCTGACACGTCTCCCCCCCTGACACGTCTCTTCCCCACCCCTGACACGTCTCTTCCCCACCCCCTGACACGTCTCCCCCCCCTGACACGTCTCTTCCCCATCCCCTGACACGTCTCTTCCCCCCCCCTGACACGTCTCTTCCCCACCCCTGACACATCTCTTCCCCACCCCCTGACACGTCTCTTCCCCACCCCCTGACACGTCTCTTCCCCACTCCCTGACACGTCTCTTCCCCCCGACACGTCTCTTTCCCCCCCTGACACGTCTCTTCCCCAGCCCTGACACATCTCTTCCCCACCCCCTGACACGTCTCTTTCCCACCCCCTGACACATCTCTTCCCCACCCTGACACATCTCTTCCACACCCCCTGACACTTCTCTTCCCCCCGACACGTCTCTTTCCCACCCCGACACGTCTCCCCCCTGACACGTCTCTTCCCCACCCCTGACACGTCTCTTCCCCACCCCTGACACGTCTCTTCCCCACCCCTGACACGTCTCTTCCCCCCCCCTGACACGTCTCCCCCCCCCCTGACACGTCTCTTCCCCACCCCTGACACATCTCTTCCCCACCCCCTGACACGTCTCTTTCCCACCCCCTGACACATCTCTTCCCCACCCTGACACATCTCTTCCCCACCCCCTGACACTTCTCTTCCCCCCGACACGTCTCTTTCCCACCCCGACACGTCTCCCCCCCTGACACGTCTCTTCCCCACCCCTGACACGTCTCCCCCCCCCCCCTGACACGTCTCTTCCCCACCCCCTGACACGTCTCCCCCCCCTGACACGTTTCTTCCCCACCCCTGACACATCTCTTCCCCACCCCCTGACACGTCTTTTTCCCACCCCCTGACACATCTCTTCCCCACCCCCTGACACTTCTCTTCCCCCCGACACGTCTCTTTCCCACCCCCTGACACGTCTCCCCCCCTGACACGTCTCTACCCCACCCCTGACACGTCTCTTCCCCACCCCCTGACACGTCTCCCCCCCCTGACACGTCTCTTCCCCATCCCCTGACACGTCTCCCCCCCCCTGACACGTCTCTTCCCCACCCCTGACACATCTCTTCCCCACCCCCTGACACGTCTCTTCCCCACTCACTGACACGTCTCTTCCCCACCCCCTGACACGTCTCTTCCCCACTCCCTGACACGTCTCTTCCCCACCCCTGACACATCTCTTCCCCACCCCCTGACACGTCTCTTCCCCACCCCCTGACACGTCTCTTCCCCACTCCCTGACACGTCTCTTCCCCCCGACACGTCTCTTTCCCCCCCTGACACGTCTCTTCCCCAGCCCTGACACATCTCTTCCCCACCCCCTGACACGTCTCTTTCCCACCCCCTGACACATCTCTTCCCCACCCTGACACATCTCTTCCCCACCCCCTGACACTTCTCTTCCCCACTCCCGACACGTCTCTTTCCCACCCTCTGACACGTCTATTTCCCACCCTCTGACACGTCTCTTTCCCACCCCCTGACACGTCTCTTTCCCACCCTCTGACACGTCTCTTTCCCACCCCCTGACACGTCTCTTTCCCACCCCCTGACACGTCTCTTCCCCCTCCTGACACGTCTCTTTCCCACCCCCTGACACGTCTCCCCCCACCTGACACGTCTCTTTCCCCACCTGACACATCTCTTTCCCCACCTGACACGTCTCTTTCCCCACCTGACACGTCTCTTTCCCACCCTCTGACACGTCTCTTCCCCACCCCTGACACGTCTCTTCCCCACCCCCTGACACGTCTCTTTCCCACCCCTGTTCCCACCCCTGACACGTCTCTTTCCCACCCCTGACACGTCTCTTCCCCACCTGACACGTCTCTTCCCCACCCCCTGACACGTCTCTTCCCCACCCCCTGACACGTCTCTTCCCCACCCCCTGACACGTCTCTTCCCCACCCCCTGACACGTCTCTTCCCCACCCCTGGCACGTCTCTTCCCCACCCTCTGACACGTCTCTTCCCCACCCCCTGACACGTCTCCCCCCCCTGACACGTCTCTTCCCCACCCCTGACACGTCTCTTTCCCACCCCCTGACACGTCTATTCCCCACCCCTGACACGTCTCTTCCCCACCCTCTGACACGTCTCTTTCCCACCCCTGACACCTCTCTTTCCCACCCCTGACACGTCTCTTCCCCACTCCCTGACACGTCTCTTCCCCACTCCCTGACACGTCTCTTCCCCACCCCTGACACGTCTCTTCCCCACCCCCTGACACGTCTCTTCCCCACCCCGACACGTCTCTTCCCCACTGACACATCTCTTACCCCTCCTGACACGTCTCTTCCCCACTCCTGACACGTCTCTTCCCCACCCCCTGACACGTCTCTTCCCCACTCCCTGACACGTCTCTCCCCCCCCCTGACACGTCTCTCCCCCCCCCCCTGACACGTCTCCTCCCCACCCTCCGACACGTATCTTCCCCACCCCTGACACGTCTCTTCCCCACCCCCTGACACGTCTGTTCCCCACCCTCTGACACGTCTCTTCCCCCCTGACACGTCTCTTCCCCACCCCTGACACGTCTCTTACCCACCCCTGACACATCTCTTCCCCACCCCCTGACACGTCTCTTCCCCACCCCCTGACACGTCTCTTCCCCGCTCCCTGACACGTCTCTTCCCCACCCCCTGACACGTCTCTTCCCCACCCCCTGACACGTCTCTTCCCCACCCCCTGACACGTCTCTTCCCCACCCCTGACACATCTCTTCCCCACCCCCTGACACGTCTCTTCCCCACCCCCTGACACGTCTCTTCCCCACTCACTGACACGTCTCCTCCCCACCCTCCGACACGTATCCTCCCCACCCTCCGACACGTATCTTCCCCACCCCTGACACGTCTCTTCCCCACCCCCTGACACGTCTGTTCCCCACCCTCTGACACGTCTCTTCCCCACTCACACGTCTCTTCCCCCCTCCCCTTGACAAGTCTCTTCCCCACCCCCTGACACGTATCTTCCCCACCCCTGACACGTCTCTTCCCCACCCCCTGACACGTCTGTTCCCCTCCCCCCTGACACGTCTCTTCCCCCCTGACACGTCTCTTCCCCACCCCTTGACAAGTCTCTTCCCCACCCCCTGACACGTCTCTTCCCCACTCCCTGACACGTCTCCCCCCCCCCTGACACGTCTCTTCCCCACCCCTGACACATCTCTTCTGACACGTCTCTTCCCCACTCACTGACACGTCTCTTCCCCACCCCCTGACACATCTCTTCCCCACCCCCTGACACGTCTCTTCCCCACCCCCTGACACGTCTCTTCCCCACCCCCTGACACGTCTCTTCCCCACCCCCTGACACGTCTCTTCCCCACCCCTGGCACGTCTCTTCCCCACCCTCTGACACGTCTCTTCCCCACCCCCTGACACGTCTCCCCCCCCTGACACGTCTCTTCCCCACCCCTGACACGTCTCTTTCCCACCCCCTGACACGTCTATTCCCCACCCCTGACACGTCTCTTCCCCACCCTCTGACACGTCTCTTTCCCACCCCTGACACCTCTCTTTCCCACCCCTGACACGTCTCTTCCCCACTCCCTGACACGTCTCTTCCCCACTCCCTGACACGTCTCTTCCCCACCCCTGACACGTCTCTTCCCCACCCCCTGACAGTCTCTTCCCTACCCCCTGACACGTCTCTTCCCCACCCTCTGACACGTCTCTTCTCCTCTGACACGTCTCCCCCCCCCCTGACACGTCTCTTCCCCCCCCCCGTGACACGTCTCTTCCCCCCCCTGACACGTCTCTTCCCCACCCCTGACACATCTCTTCCCCACCCCCTGACACGTCTCTTCCCCACCCCCTGACACGTCTCTTCCCCACTCCCTGACATGTCTCTTCCCCACCCCCTGACACGTCTCTTCCCCACCCCCTGACACGTCTCTTCCCCACCCCCTGACACGTCTCTTCCCCACTCCCTGACACGTCTCTACCCCACTCCCTGACACGTCTCTACCCCACTCCCTGACACGTCTCTACCCCACTCCCTGACACGTATCTTCCCCACCCCTGACACGTATCACCCACTCCCTGACACGTCTCTTCCCCACCCCCTGACACGTCTCTTCCCCACTCCCTGACACGTCTCCCCCCCCCCCCTGACACGTCTCTTCCCCACCCCTGACACATCTCTTCTGACACGTCTCTTCCCCACCCCCTGACACGTCTCTTCCCCACTCACTGACACGTCTCTTCCCCACCCCCTGACACGTCTCTTCCCCACCCCCTGACACGTCTCTTCCCCACCCCCTGACACGTCTCTTCCCCACCCCCTGACACGTCTCTTCCCCACCCCCTGACACGTCTCTTCCCCACTCCCTGACACGTCTCTTCCCCCCGACACGTCTCTTTCCCCCCCTGACACGTCTCTTCCCCACCCCTGACACATCTCTTCCCCCACCCCCTGACACGTCTCTTCCCCACCCCTTGACACGTCTCTTCCCCACCCCCTGACACGTCTCTTCCCCACCCCCTGACACGTCTCTTCCCCACCCCCTGACACGTCTCTTCCCCACCCCCTGACTCGTCTCTTCCCCACCCCCTGACTCGTCTCTTCCCCACCCCCTGACACATCTCTTACCCCTCCTGAGAGGTCTCTTTCCCACCCCCTGACATGTCTCTTCCCCACCCCCTGACATGTCTCTTCCCCACCCCCTGACACATCTCTTACCCCTCCTGACACGTCTCTTCCCCACCCCTGACACGTCTCTTCCCCACCCCCTGACACGTCTCTTCCCCACTCCCTGACACGTCTCTTCCCCACTCCCTGACACGTCTCTTCCCCACCCCTGACACGTCTCTTCCCCACCCTCTGCCACGTCTCTTCCCCACCCTCTGCCACGTCTCTTTCCCACCCCTGACACGTCTCTTTCCCACCCCTGACACGTCTCTTTCCCACCTGACACATCTCTTCCCCACTCCCTGAGACGTCTCTTCCCCACCCCTGACACGTCTCTTCCCCACCCCTGACACGTCTCTTCCCCACCCCCTGACACGTCTCTTCCCCACCCCGACACGTCTCTTCCCCACTGACACATCTCTTACCCCTCCTGACACATCTCTTACCCCTCCTGACCCGTCTCTTCCCCACCCCCTGACACGTCTCTTCCCCACTCCCTGACACGTCTCTTCCCCACTCCCTGACACGTCTCTTCCCCACCCCCTGACACGTCTCTCCCCCCCCCTGACACGTCTCTCCCCCCCCCCTGACACGTCTCCTCCCCACCCTCCGACACGTATCTTCCCCACCCCTGACACGTCTCTTCCCCACCCCCTGACACGTCTGTTCCCCACCCTCTGACACGTCTCTTCCCCCCTGACACGTCTCTTCCCCACCCCTGACACGTCTCTTCCCCACCCCTGACACATCTCTTCCCCACCCCCTGACACGTCTCTTCCCCACCCCCTGACACGTCTCTTCCCCGCTCCCTGACACGTCTCTTCCCCGCTCCCTGACACGTCTCTTCCCCACCCCCTGACACGTCTCTTCCCCACCCCCTGACACGTCTCCCCCCCCTGACACGTCTCTTCCCCACCCCTGACACATCTCTTCCCCACCCCCTGACACGTCTCTTCCCCACCCCCTGACACGTCTCTTCCCCACTCACTGACACGTCTCTTCCCCACCCCCTGACACATCTCTTCCCCACCCCCTGACACGTCTCTTCCCCACTCCCTGACACGTCTCTTCCCCACCCCCTGACACGTCTCTTCCCCACCCCCTGACACGTCTCTTCCCCACTCCCTGACACGTCTCTTGCCCCCGACACGTCTCTTTCCCCCCCTGACACGTCTCTTCCCCACCCCTGACACGTCTCTTCCCCACCCCTGACACGTCTCTTCCCCACCCCCTGACACGTCTCTTCCCCTGACTCGTATCTTCCCCACCCCCTGACACATCTCTTACCCCTCCTGACAGGTCTCTTTCCCACCCCCTGACATGTCTCTTCCCCACCCCCTGACATATCTCTTCCCCCCTGACACATCTCTTACCCCTCCTGACACGTCTCTTCCCCACCCCCTGACACGTCTCTTCCCCCCTGACACATCTCTTACCCCTCCTGACACATCTCTTACCCCTCATGACACGTCTCTTCCCCACCCCTGACACGTCTCTTCCCCACCCCCTGACACGTCTCTTCCCCACTCACTGACACGTCTCTTCCCCACCCCCTGACACGTCTCTTCCCCACTCCCTGACACGTCTCTTCCCCACCCCTGACACGTCTCTTTCCCACCCCCTGACACGTCTCTTCCCCACCCTCTGCCTCTGACACGTCTCTTTCCCACCCCTGACACGTCTCTTTCCCACCCCTGACACGTCTCTTCCCCACTCCCTGAGACGTCTCTTCCCCACTCCCTGAGACGTCTCTTCCCCACCCCCTGACACGTCTGTTCCCCACCCTCTGACACGTCTCTTCCCCACCCTCTGACACGTCTCTTCCCCCCTGACACGTCTCTTCCCCACCCCTGGCACGTCTCTTCCCCACCCCTGACACATCTCTTCCCCACCCCCTGACACGTCTCTTCCCCACCCCCTGACACGTCTCTTCCCCGCTCCCTGACACGTCTCTTCCCCACCCCCTGACACGTCTCTTCCCCACCCCCTGACACGTCTCCTTCCCCTGACACGTCTCTTCCCCACCCCTGACACATCTCTTCCCCACCCCTGACACATCTCTTCCCCACCCCCTGACACGTCTCTTCCCCACCCCCTGACACGTCTCTTCCCCACCCCCTGACACGTCTCTTCCCCACCCCCTGACACGTCTCTTCCCCACTCCCTGACACGTCTCTTCCCCACCCCCTGACACGTCTCTTCCCCACCCCCTGACACGTCTCTTCCCCACCCCCTGACACGTCTCTTCCCCACCCCCTGACACGTCTCTTCCCCACCCCCTGACACGTCTCTTCCCCACTCCCTGACACGTCTCTTCCCCCGGACACGTCTCTTTCCCCCCCTGACACGTCTCTTTCCCCCCCTGACACGTCTCTTCCCCACCCCTGACACGTCTCTTCCCCACCCCCTGACACGTCTCTTCCCCTGACTCGTCTCTTCCCCACCCCCTGACACATCTCTTACCCCTCCTGACAGGTCTCTTTCCCACCCCCTGACATGTCTCTTCCCCACCCCCTGACATGTCTCTTCCCCACCCCCTGACATATCTCTTCCCCCCTGACACATCTCTTACCCCTCCTGACACGTCTCTTCCCCACCCCCTGACACGTCTCTTCCCCCCTGACACATCTCTTACCCCTCCTGACACATCTCTTACCCCTCCTGACACGTCTCTTCCCCACCCCTGACACGTCTCTTCCCCACCCCCTGACACGCCTCTTCCCCACTCCCTGACACGTCTCTTCCCCACCCCCTGACACGTCTCTTCCCCACTCCCTGACACGTCTCTTCCCCACCGCTGACACGTCTCTTTCCCACCCCCTGACACGTCTCTTCCCCACCCTCTGCCTCTGACACGTCTCTTTCCCACCCCTGACACGTCTCTTTCCCACCCCTGACACGTCTCTTCCCCACTCCCTGAGACGTCTCTTCCCCACTCCCTGAGACGTCTCTTCCCCACTCCCTGACACGTCTCTTCCCCACCCCTGACACGTCTCTTCCCCACCCCTGACACGTCTCTTCCCCACCCCCTGACACGTCTCTTCCCCACCCCCTGACATGTCTCTTCCCCACCCCCTGACATGTCTCTTCCCCACCCCCTGACACATCTCTTCCCCCCTGACACATCTCTTACCCCTCCTGACACGTCTCTTCCCCCCTGACACATCTCTTACCCCTCCTGACACATCTCTTACCCCTCCTGACACGTCTCTTCCCCACCCCTGACACGTCTCTTCCCCACCCCCTGACACGTCTCTTCCCCACTCCCTGACACGTCTCTTCCCCACTCCCTGACACGTCTCTTCCCCACCCCTGACACGTCTCTTCCCCACCCTCTGCCACGTCTCTTCCCCACCCTCTGCCACGTCTCTTTCCCACCCCTGACACGTCTCTTTCCCACCCCTGACACGTCTCTTTCCCACCTGACACATCTCTTCCCCACTCCCTGAGACGTCTCTTCCCCACCCCTGACACGTCTCTTCCCCACCCCTGACACGTCTCTTCCCCACCCCCTGACACGTCTCTTCCCCACCCCGTCACGTCTCTTCCCCACTGACACATCTCTTACCCCTCCTGACACGTCTCTTCCCCACTCCTGACACGTCTCTTCCCCACCCCCTGACACGTCTCTTCCCCACTCCCTGACACGTCTCTTCCCCACTCCCTGACACGTCTCTTCCCCACCCCCTGACACGTCTCCCCCCCCCTGACACGTCTCTCCCCCCCCTGACACGTCTCCTCCCCACCCTCCGACACGTATCTTCCCCACCCCTGACACGTCTCTTCCCCACCCCCTGACACGTCTGTTCCCCACCCTCTGACACGTCTCTTCCCCCCTGACACGTCTCTTCCCCACCCCTGACACGTCTCTTCCCCACCCCTGACACATCTCTTCCCCACCCCCTGACACGTCTCTTCCCCACCCCCTGACACGTCTCTTCCCCGCTCCCTGACACGTCTCTTCCCCACCCCCTGACACGTCTCTTCCCCACCCCCTGACACGTCTTCCCCCCCCTGACACGTCTCTTCCCCACCCCTGACACGTCTCTTCCCCACCCCCTGACACGTCTCTTCCCCACTCACTGACACGTCTCTTCCCCACCCCTGACACATCTCTTCCCCACTCCCTGACACGTCTCTTCCCCACTCCCTGACACGTCTCTTCCCCACTCCCTGACACGTCTCTTCCCCACCCCCTGACACGTCTCTTCCCCACCCCCTGACACGTCTCTTCCCCACTCCCTGACACGTCTCTTCCCCCCGACACGTCTCTTTCCCCCCCTGACACGTCTCTTCCCCCCCCTGACACGTCTCTTCCCCACCCCTGACACGTCTCTTCCCCACCCCCTGACACGTCTCTTCCCCACCCCTTGACAAGTCTCTTCCCCACCCCCTGACACGTCTCTTCCCCACCCCCTGACACGTCTCTTCCCCACCCCCTGACACGTCTCTTCCCCTGACTCGTCTCTTCCCCACCCCCTGACACATCTCTTACCCCTCCTGACAGGTCTCTTTCCCACCCCCTGACATGTCTCTTCCCCACCCCCTGACATGTCTCTTCCCCACCCCCTGACACATCTCTTCCCCCCTGACACATCTCTTCCCCCCTGACACATCTCTTACCCCTCCTGACACGTCTCTTCCCCACCCCCTGACACGTCTCTTCCCCACCCCCTGACACGTCTCTTCCCCACCCCCTGACACGTCTCTTCCCCCCTGACACATCTCTTACCCCTCCTGACACATCTCTTACCCCTCCTAACACGTCTCTTCCCCACCCCTGACACGTCTCTTCCCCACCCCCTGACACGTCTCTTCCCCACCCCCTGACACGTCTCTTCCCCACTCCCTGACACGTCTCTTCCCCACTCCCTGACACGTCTCTTCCCCACTCCCTGACACGTCTCTTCCCCACCCCTGACACGTCTCTTTCCCACCCCCTGACACGTCTCTTCCCCACCCTCTGCCTCTGACACGTCTCTTTCCCACCCCTGACACGTCTCTTTCCCACCCCTGACACGTCTCTTTCCCACCCCTGACACGTCTCTTCCCCACTCCCTGAGACGTCTCTTCCCCACTCCCTGAGACGTCTCTTCCCCACTCCCTGAGACGTCTCTTCCCCACCCCCTGACACGTCTCTTCCCCACCCCGACACGTCTCTTCCCCACTGACACATCTCTTACCCCTCCTGACACGTCTCTTCCCCACTGACACATCTCTTACCCCTCCTGACACGTCTCTTCCCCACTCCTGACACGTCTCTTCCCCACCCCCTGACACGTCTCTTCCCCACCCCCTGACACTTCTCTTCCCCACCCCCTGACACGTCTCTCCCCCCCTTGACACGTCTCTCCCCCCCCTGACACGTCTCCTCCCCACCCTCCGACACGTTTCTTCCCCACCCCCTGACACATCTCTTCCCCACCCCCTGACACGTCTCCCCCCCCCTGACACGTCTCTTCCCCACCCCTGACACGTCTCTTACCCACCCCTTGACACATCTCTTCCCCACCCCCTGACACGTCTCTTCCCCACCCCTGACACGTCTCTTCCCCATCCCCTGACACGTCTCTTCCCCACCCCTGACACGTCTCTTTCCCACCCCCTGACACGTCTCTTCCCCACCCCCTGACACGTCTCTTCCCCACCCCCTGACACGTCTCCCCCCCCCCCTGACACGTCTCTTTCCCACCCCCTGACACGTCTCCCCCCCCCCCCCCCCCCCCCGACACGTCTCTTTCCCCACCTGACACGTCTCTTTCCCACCCCTGACACGTCTCTTCCCCACCCCTGACACATCTCTTCCCCACCCCCTGACACGTCTCTTTCCCACCCCTGACACGTCTCTTCCCCACCCCGACACGTCTCTTTCCCACCCCTGACAGGTCTCTTCCCCACCCCGACACGTCTCTTCCCCACCCCGACACGTCTCTTTCCCACCCGTGACACGTCTCTTCCCCACCCCCTGACATGTCTCTTACCCCCTGACGCATCTCTTACCCCCCCCCCCCCGACAAGTCTCCTCCACCCCCCTCCAACATGTCTCTACCCCACCCCCTGACACGTCTCTTCCCCACCCCTTGACACATCTCCCCCCCCTGACACGCCTCTTCCTCCCCCAAAACATCTCTTCCGCCCCCGACTCATCTCTCCCCCCACAACACGTCTCTTCCCCACCTCCCGACACATCTCCCCCCCCCCCCCCCGACACGTCTCTTCCCCACCCCCTGACACGTCACTTCCCCCCCCTTACACGTCTCTTCCGCCCCCGACACATCTCCCCCCCCCACCACTCCCCTGGCACGTCCCCCCCCTAACACTTCTCTCCCCCCTGATACTTCATTCCCCCTCCCTGACTTGGTTCTCCCCCTCCTAATACGTATTTTCCGCCCCTGACACGTCACTTCACCCCTTACAAGTCTCTTCTGCCCCCGGCACGTCTCCCCCCCCCCCCCCCCCCACCCCGACACTTCTCCCCCGACACGTCTCCCTCCAAACACGTCTCTCCCTCCCCCTGACACTTCTCTCCCCCCCCCCACTACTTCTCTCCCCCTCCCGACATGATTCTCCCCCCTCCCAATACGTATTCCCTCCCCCCCCGACACATCTCTCCCCCCCTCCTGACACGTCTCTTTCCCCACTCCTGACACGTCTCCCCCCCGACACGTCTCTTCCCCCCTCCTGACCCGTCTCTCCCCCCTGACACTTCTCTTTCCCCACCTGACACGTCTCTTACCCCCTTCTGACACATCTCTTACCCCCCTGACACGTCTCCCTCGCCCCCCCCAAACACGTCTCTCCACCCACCCATTCCCCGACACTTCTCCCCCCATGACACGACTCTTCTCCCTGACACGTCTCTTCTCCCCGACACAGCTCTACGGGGGTCATTCCGAGTTGATCCCAGCCAGCAACTTTTTGCTGCTGCTGCTGCGATCAACTAGTCCACGCCTATGGGGGAGTGTATTGTGTTGAAAAAAATTTCAAGCAGATGTAGACCAGCCCTATACCTACTTACCCTGTGCGACAATCCCTGCGATGCTGAAGCCGGCTTTGACGTCAGACATCCGCCCTCCGTTCTCCTGGACACGCCTGCGTTTTCCTTACCATTCCCCAAAAACGGTAGCCAACGGTCCGGATCCGCCCTGGAACGCCTTCTTCCTTTCAATCTTCTTTGCAGTCTGCTCTGCGACCGCTTCCTTCGTTAGCTGCGACGTAACCCAGCGACCCGTGTCACCAGGCAACGTTGCGCACAGGCACTGCGGCCGGCGCGCATGCGCATTCCGGACCCATTCGCACCGCAGCGAAAAACCGCTGCGTGCAAACGGGTCGGAATGACCCCCTATGTCTCTTATTACCCAGACGTGTTTGTTATAGCGTATGCTGGTGCTATATAAGTAAATGGTAGTAATAATAATAACAACAACAACAATAACTAGCTGATGTGCCCTTCCCCCCAGGAGTGAAATTTGGAAATCTGTATAGTGGGGGGCTACAAATAACTGTCACAGTTTCCAGACCACCCAGCAGGTCACATGTTCCAGCTCACCCAGCAGGTCACATGTTCCAGGTCACCCAGCAGGGGCACAGGGAGAGTTCACCAACTGTCACATTTTCCAGAGCACAATGGTGATGCTTATCTCCAAAATGAAGCAACCAATTACAACAGCAATATTCTGCAAACCTACGGACCAAGGGGTTATTCCGAGTTGATCGCTAGCTGAATTTGTTCGCAGCGCAGTGATCAGGCTAAAAATCGGCAGTTCTGCTCATGCGGCGCAATGCGCACGCGCGATGTACGGGCACAACGAACGATGTAGTTTTGCACAGGGTCTAGCGATGCATTTCAGTCGCACTGCTGGCCGCAGAGTGATTGACATGAAGTGGGCGTTTCTTGGTGGCAACTGACCGTTTTCAGGGAGTGTGCGGAAAAACGCAGACGTGCCAGGGAAAAATCAGGCGTGGCTGGGCGAGCTGGGCGGGTTTGTGACGTCAAATCCGGAACTGAATGGTCTGAAGTGATTGCAAGCGCTGAGTAGGTTTTGAGCTACTCTGAAACTACACAAAAATGTTTGAAGGCGCTCTGCGATACAACCGTTCACACTTCTGCTAAGCTAAAATACACTCCCAGTGGACGGCGGCATAGCGTTAGCACGGCTGCTAAAAACTGCTAGCGAGCGATCAACTTGGAATGACCCCCCAAGACCTTTAATTTGGTATATGATGTGCTCTGCTCAGACAATGGCATCATAGAGATATGTCACTCATAAAAGTCATCCTTCTACTATTAATATCTAGATCATGAATAATAATGATACATCCTGCAGGTGAGTCCAGTCTTCCTTGTACCACGGTGTACACTGACCAGTATTGTAGCATTATGCAGTATTAATGTTCCACGTGCCTATGATGGTGACATAATATGCTCAGAGAAATGCTGTGTATATGACCAGGGCTGTATGCATTGCGCCCTTGCTGTTGCTACGCGTTACGTATCTCAGCCAGCTGGCAGATCCCGCACAGACGCCTCTCAGCCCCCAGCTTCCAGCTGCGATGTGCTGCAGATGGGTGTGTACAGCTGTAATTACAGCAGCGCTGAGCCTAGGAATCCGCTGCACACGTCATAACAGTCTGACTACACGCCGCTATGTCACAACATTCTAAGCTGATAATTACTTCTCATGTAAGACAGAATGTTATCATTTGTTACATGACCTGTGGGCGGGAGATGAAGCTGTAACTTATGGGACCTACCACCGGGAACGGCCGGTCTGCCACCCATCTTATACGGAGCAGTAACTGTGCTACGGTGTATTACAGAGACAGAGGGCAGGATGTACTAAGCATTGCATCCACGATGTCATACCTACCCCACTTATCAGGTACATACCGGCACTGGTATCTACCTAGAAATGCGATTACTACCGCAAAGGACGGGTCACCCGATGGGAGCTGTCCTTGGTGTTCACTGGACTTCCACCGGGTTTAGGACATGGCAATCCTTCTGCACGTGCACAATGACGCAACCGCCACAGGGGGTTCTGGGAGGGATATGACTGGATCCCTCTCATAGAAAGAAGGCTCCAATTGGGTAATGCCATCTAAAATTGGCATTACCCTCCGGGTTCCTGCTTTGGAATATTTTGCATTCCAGAACTTGGTACATATGGAAATGCCATAGTCTGAGTAAAGATTTGTCAAAGGATAGATAGATAGATAGATAGATAGATAGATAGATAGATAGATAGATAGATAGATAGATAGATAGATAGATAGATATTAGATAGATATTTATTAGATAGATAGATAGATAGATAGATAGATAGATATTAGATAGATAGATAGATAGATAGATAGATAGATAGATAGATAGATATTAGATAGATAGATAGATAGATAGTCTCCAGATGGTGTTTCTGCCTATTACCAACCCCTCTTTGCTGGAGATCACTATTGCCAGGAATAGCTGGTGATAGCCACCGCTGGGCACGTGCCATGGACAGCGCCAGCACAATCACCACTTGTAGTTGTAGTTTCCGAGATGTGAAAGTGGAATATAATAAATAATTTAACGTATGCTAATTGGGAACGTATTGATGTCCTGGTCACTGGTGAAAGTCTGGAACGCACCACTCATTATTTATTTATGAAGTTTCTTATACAGCGCAGCATATTCTGTTGGAACATGCGCTGAGTGGCATTGTCAGTAAGTATCTCACGTGGCATTGTCAGTAAGTATCTTGCGTGGCATTGTCAGTAATTATCTCACCTGGCATTGTCAGTAAGTATCTCACGTGGCATTGTCAGTAAGTATCTCACGTGGCATTGTCAGTAAGTATCTCGCATAGCATTGTCAGTAAGTATCTCGCGTGGCATTGTCAGTAAGTATCTCACGTGGCATTGTCAGTAAGTATCTCGCGTGGCATTGTCAGTAAGTATCTCGTGTGGCATTGTCAGTAAGTATCTCACGTGGCATTATCAGTAAGTATCTCGTGTGGCATTGTCAGTAAGTATCTCACGTGGCATTGTCAGTAAGTATCTCGTGTGGCATTGTCAGTAAGTATCTCACGTGGCATTGTCAGTAAGTATCTCGTGTGGCATTGTCCGTAAGTATCTCATGTGGCATTGTCAGTAAGTATCTCGTGTGGCATTGTCAGTAAGTATCTCACGTGGCATTGTCATTAAGTATCTCGTGTGGCATTGTCAGTAAGTCTCTCACGTGGCATTGTCATTAAGTATCTCGCGTGGCATTGTCAGTATCTTGCGTGGCATTGTCAGTATCTTGCGTGGTATTGTCAGTGAGTATCTCGTGTGGCATTGTCAGTAAGTATCTCACGTGGCATTGTCAGTATCTTGCGTGGTATTGTCAGTGAGTATCTCGTGTGACATTGTCAGTAAGTATCTCACGTGGCATTGTCAGTATCTTGCGTGGTATTGTCAGTGAGTATCTCGTGTGGCATTGTCAGTAAGTATCTCACGTGGCATTGTCAGTATCTTGCGTGGTATTGTCAGTGAGTATCTCGTGTGGCATTGTCAGTAAGTATCTCACGTGGCATTGTCAGTATCTTGCGTGGTATTGTCAGTGAGTATCTCGTGTGGCATTGTCAGTAAGTATCTCGCGTGGCATTGTCAGTATCTCGTGTGGCATTGTCAGTAAGTATCTCACGTGGCATTGTCAGTATCTTCGTGGTATTGTCAGTGAGTATCTCGCGTGGCATTGCTACTCATTCCGAGTTGATCGCACCAAGCAACTTTTTGGTGCTGGTTAGATCAAGTAATCTCCGCCTAAGGGGGAGTGTATTATATTATAGCAGGGCTGCGATCGCTTGTGCCTCCCTGTTATGCTAAAAAAGTTTCCTGCAAAACAAGACCAGGGTCAGACCTACTCACCCAGTGCGACAGATCCAGCGATGAAGGTCCCGGTCCTGACGTCAGACATCCGCCCTCCAAACGCCTGAACACGCCTGCATTGGACTCACCACGCCTGGAAAACGGTGAGTTTCTGCCCTGGAATGCCTCCTGCCTGTCCGTCTTCTTGTGATCGCCGCTGCAAACACATTTGTCGCTGGCGGCGTCGTTGCCCGGCGACAATCGTCGACAGGCAACGTCGCATGTGTGCAATGTGACCACCGCGCATGCGCATTTCCGACCTGTTCACACGCTGCGTGCGAACGGGGCGGAATGACCCCCATTGTCGGTATCTCGCGTGGCATTGTCAGTGAGTACCTCGCTGACAATGCCTAACCCTATCCTCCACCCGTAGCCTAACCCTATCCTCCCCCCGTAGCCTAACCCGTAGCCTAACCCTATCCTCACCCCGTAGCCTAACCCTACCCTCACGCCTGACCCTATCCTCCCCCCGTAGCCTAACCCTATCCTCCCCCCTTTAGCCTAACCCTATCCTCCCCCCGTAGCCTAACCCTATCCTCGCCCCGTAGCCTAACCCTATCCTCGCCCCGTAACCTAACCCTATCCTCCTCCTTTAGCCTAACCCTATCCTCCTCCTTTAGCCTAACCCTATCCTCTCCCCTTTAGCCTAACCCTATCCTCCCCCCCGTAGCCTAACCCTATCCTCGCCCCGTAGCCTAACCCTATCCTCGCCCCGTAGCCTAACCCTATCCTCCCCCTTTAGCCTAACCTTATCCTCCCCCCGTAGCCTAACCCTATCCTCCCCCCATAGCCTAACCCTATCCTCCCGTAGCCTAACCCTATCCTCGCCCCGTAGCCTACCCTATCCTCCTTTAGCCTAACCCTATCCTCCCCCCGTAGCCTAACCCTATCCTCCTCCCGTAGCCTAACCCTATCCTCCCCCCGTAGCCTAACCCTATCCTCCCCCCGTAGCCTAACCCTATCCTCCCCCTGTAGCCTAACCCTATCCTACTCCCGTAGCCTAACCCTATCCTCCTCCTTTAGCCTAACCCTATCCTCCTCCTTTAGCCTAACCCTATCCTCCTCCTTTAGCCTAACCCTATCCTCCTCCTTTAACCTAACCCTATCCTCCCCCCTTTAGCCTAACCCTATCCTCCCCCCGTAGCCGAACCCTATCCTCCCCCCGTAGCCTAACCCTATCCTCCACTCGTAGCCTAACCCTATCCTCCCCCCCCGTAGCCTAACCCTATCCTCGCCCCGTAGCCTAACCCTATCCTCCTCCTTTAGCCTAACCCTATCCTCCTCCTTTAGCCGAACCCTATCCTCCTCCTTTAGCCGAACCCTATCCTCCCCCCTTTAGCCTAACCCTATCCTCCCACCGTAGCCTAACCCTATCCTCCCCTCCGTAGCCTAACCCTATCCTCCCCCCGTAGCCTAACCTTATCCTCCTCCCGTAGCCTAACCCTATCCTCGCCCCGTAGCCTAACCCTATCCTCCTCCTTTAGCCTAACCCTATCCTCCCCCCGTAGCCTAACCCTATACTCCCCCCGTAGCCTAACCCTATCCTCCCCCCGTAGCCTAACCCTATCCTCCTCCTTTAGCCTAACCCTATCCTCCCCCCGTAGCCTAACCTTATCCTCCTCCCGTAGCCTAACCTTATCCTCCTCCCGTAGCCTAACCCTATCCTCCCCCCGTAGCCTAACCCTATCCTCCTCCTTTAGCCTAACCCTATCCTCGCCCCGTAGCCTAACCCTATCCTCCCCCCGTAGCCTAACCCTATCCTCCCCCCGTAGCCTAACCCTATCCTCCCCCCGTAGCCTAACCCTATCCTCCACCCGTAGCCTAACCCTATCCTCCTCCCGTAGCCTAACCCTATCCTCCCCCCATAGCCTAACCCTATCCTCCCCTCCGTAGCCTAACCCTATCCTCGCCCCGTACCCTAACCCTATCCTCCCCCCGTAGCCTAACCCTATCCCCGTAGCCTAACCCTATCCCCCCCCCCGTAGCCTAACCCTATCCTCCCCCCCCCGTAGCCTAACCCTATCCTCCCCCCCCGTAGCCTAACCCTATCCTCCCCCCCCGTAGCCTAACCCTATCCCCCCCCGTAGCCTAACCCTATCCCCCCCCGTAGCCTAGCCCTATCCTCCCCCCCCCCCCGTAGCCTAGCCCTATCCTCCACCCGTAGCCTAACCCTATCCTCCTCCCGTAGCCTAACCCTATCCTCCCCCCGTAGCCTAACCCTATCCTCCCCCCGTAGCCTAGCCCTATCCTCCACCCGTAGCCTAACCCTATCCTCCTCCCGTAGCCTAACCCTATCCTCCCCCCGTAGCCTAACCCTATCCTCCCCCCGTAGCCTAACCCTATCCTCCCCCCATAGCCTAACCCTATCCTCCCCCCGTAGCCTAACCCTATCCTCGCCCCATACCCTAACCCTATCCTCCCCCCGTAGCCTAACTCTATCCTCCCCCCCCCCCCGTAGCCTAACCCTATCCTCCCCCCCCCCCGTAGTCTAACCCTATCCTCCCCCCCCGTAGCCTAGCCCTATCCTTGCCCCCCCCCGTAGCCTAACCCTATCCTCCCCCCGTAGCCTAACTCTATCCTCCCCCCCCCCCCGTAGCCTAACCCTATCCTCCCCCCCCCCGTAGTCTAACCCTATCCTCCCCCCCCGTAGCCTAGCCCTATCCTTGCCCCCCCCCGTAGCCTAACCCTATCCTCCCCCCGTAGCCTAACCCTATCCTCCACTCGTAGCCTAACCCTATCCTCTCCCCCCGTAGCCTAACCCTAACCTCCGCAGTCTAACCCTCCCCCTAGTGCCTAACTCTAAGCTCCATCCTGCAGCCCAACCCTGATCTCCCCCTACAGCCTAACCTCTCCCAGCAGCCTACCCTACCCTGGGTGTAAGAGCAGGGACAGCGCTCCGCTGCAGCCGGTGTGGCCAGTCAGGATCAGTGTCTCATTGCGTTATCCCTCGAGACTGCGCGTACATAGCTTCTCACCGGCCACTGACAGCTGAGCCGCCGGAGTTACACTATTCTGCTTGCAGTCTATGGGGGGCCCTAATGTATGAGGGGCCCCGGGACTACCGACCCTGTCGCCCCTCCCTTAATCCGGCCCAAAGCGTAATTGCACAGTAGTCGCTGCGCATGTACGTTGGGGCAGTTATGCACGCTCAGTTTTCCAATAATCGCTCAACTGCGAAACTGGCGCAGCGTACAACCGTGATCAGCCCGCCATCGGCTCTGCAGCAGCACACAGTACACATCCATCTGAGGCTGCTTTCCTCACACGGTGAATCACTTTCCTGCGGCTCAGGCTTCTGACACGCCAAACAATGAAGGAATTTACTTATTTCCATAGCGACAGGTCCAACTTAACTCCTTACATGCTGGAGTGTGTCTACAACAGCAGCCAGTAATAGCGGAATCACCGGCCAGAGCCGCGAGGCTGCGGCCAGGAAGTTCAGGCGCAATACATTACATTAACTGCCACAAATACTTTTTTCCATCATTCCAATCCATAGTTACAGATGGAGCCCTGCTCATCTATCCCTTTAATAGGAGTAATTGAGACAGGGCAGTCAGACTCAATCCCCTGCTGTATTGTTCTCTCTGTATTGTATCACAGCTGTGAACAATAGATGAAAGGCTTATGCTAATAAGCCTTGGTGCACCTAGCCGCAGCAGAGAAGCCTAGATGAGCGAGGCTGTACTAATTTTCCACCATTCTCTGCACATGGGCCCCATCTCCTGGCGCCGGTCACACACCCCCATCCCCCACCAGACGCCAATGTCTTGTTAATTGCCGGCCCATAGGCGCTGTACTAAGTCTGCGGGTATGTGTGGTAAGGTAAGACGTAGACGGGACAGGAAGTCTGCGGGTATGTGCGGTAAGATGTAGACGGGACAGGAAGTCTGCGGGTATGTGCGGTAAGGTAAGACGTAGACGGGACAGGAAGTCTGCGGGTATGTGCGGTAAGGTAAGACGTAGACGGGACAGGAAGTCTGCGGGTATGTGCGGTAAGGTAAGACGTAGACGGGACAGGAAGTCTGCGGGTATGTGCGGTAAGGTAAGACGTAGACGGGACAGGAAGTCTGCGGGTATGTGCGGTAAGGTAAGACGTAGACGGGACAGGAAGTCTGTGGGTATGTGCGGTAAGGTAAGACGTAGACGGGACAGGAAGACTGCGGGTATGTGCGGTAAGACGTAGACGGGACAGGAAGTCTGTGGGTATGTGCGGTAAGGTAAGACGTAGACGGGACAGGAAGTCTGCGAGTATGTGCAGTAAGGTAAGACGTAGACGGGACAGGAAGTCTGCGGGTATGTGCGTGCGGTAAGACGTAGATGGGACAGGAATTCTGCGGGTATGTGCGGTAAGGTAAGATGTAGACGGGACAGGAAGTCTGCGGGTATGTGCGGTAAGACGTAGACGGGACAGGAAGTCTACGGGTATGTGCGGTAAGGTAAGACGTAGACGGGACAGGAAGTCTGCGGGTATGTACGGTAAGACGTAGACGGGACAGGAAGTCTGCGGGTATGTGCGGTAAGGTAAGACGTAGACGGGACAGGAAGTCTGCGGGTATGTGCGGTAAGGTAAGACGTAGCCGGGACATGGTCTGCAGGTATGTGCGGTAAGGTAAGACGTAGACGGGACAGGAAGCCTGCGGGTATGTGCGGTAAGACGTAGACGGGACAGGAAGTCTGCGGGTATGTGCGGTAAGGTAAGACGTAGCCGGGACAGGAAGTCTGCGGGTATGTGCGGTAAGGTAAGACATAGACGAGACAGGAAGTCTGCGGGTATGTGTGGTAAGGTAAGACGTAGCCGGGACAGGAAGTCTGCGGGTATGTGCGGTAAGGTAAGACATAGACGAGACAGGAAGTCTGCGGGTATGTGTGGTAAGACGTAGACGGGACAGGAAGTCTGCGGGTATGTGCGGTAAGACGTAGACGGGACAGGAAGTCTGTGGGTATGTGCGGTAAGGTAAGACGTAGACGGGACAGGAAGTCTGCGAGTATGTGCAGTAAGGTAAGACGTAGACGGGACAGGAAGTCTGCGGGTATGTGCGGTAAGGTAAGACGTAGACGGGACAGGAAGTCTGCGGGTATGTGCGGTAAGGTAAGGCGTAGACGGGACAGGAAGTCTGCGGGTATGTGCGGTAAGGTAAGACGTAAATGGGACAGGAAGTCTGCGGGTATGTGCAGTAAGGTAAGACGTAGACGGGACAGGAAGTCTGCGGGTATGTGCAGTAAGGTAAGACGTAGACGGGACAGGAAGTATGCGGGTATGTGCGGTAAGGTAAGACGTAGACGGGACAGGAAGTCTGTGGGTATGTGCGGTAAGGTAAGACGTAGACGGGACAGGAAGTCTGGGGGTATGTGCGGTAAGGTAAGACGTAGACGGGACAGGAAGTCTGCGGGTATGTGCGGTAAGGTAAGACGTAGACGGGACAGGAAGTCTGCGGGTATGTACGGTAAGGTAAGACGTAGATGGGACAGGAAGTCTGCGGGTATGTGCGGTAAGATGTAGACGGGACAGGAAGTCTGCGGGTATGTGCGGTAAAACGTAGACGGGACAGGAAGTCTGTGGGTATGTGCAGGTAAGGTAAGACGTAGACGGGACAGGAAGTCTGCGGGTATGTGCAGTAAGGGAAGACGTAGACGGGACAGGAAGTCTGCGGGTACGTGCGGTAAGGTAAGACATAGACGGGACAGGAAGTCTGCGGGTATGTGCGGTAAGGTAAGACGTAGACGGGACAGGAAGTCTGCGGGTATGTGCGGTAAGGTAAGACATAGACGGGACAGGAAGTCTGCGGGTATGTGCGGTAAGACGTAGACGGGACAGGAAGTCTGCGGGTATGTGCGGTAAGGTAAGACGTAGCCGGGAGAGGAAGTCTGCGGGTATGTGCGGTAAGGTAAGACGTAGCCGGGACAGGAAGTCTGCGGGTATGTGCGGTAAGGTAAGACGTAGACGGGACAGGAAGTCTGCGGGTATGTGCGGTAACGTAAGACGTAGCCGGGACAGGAAGTCTGCGGGTATGTGCGGTAAGGTAAGACGTAGACGGGACAGGAAGTCTGCGGGTATGTGCGGTAAGGTAAGACGTAGACGGGACAGGAAGTCTGCGGGTATGTGCGGTAAGACGTAGACGGGACAGGAAGTCTGCGGGTATGTGCGGTAAGACGTAGACGGGACAGGAAGTCTGCGGGTATGTGCGGTAAGACGTAGAGGGGACAGGAAGTCTGCTGGTATGTGCGGTAAGACGTAGCCGGGACAGGAAGTCTGCGGGTATGTGCGGTAAGGTAAGACGTAGACGGGACAGGAAGTCTGCGGGTATGTGCGGTAAGACGTAGAGGGGACAGGAAGTCTGCGGGTATGTGTGGTAAGACGTAGACGGGACAGGAAGTCTGCGGGTATGTGCGGTAAGACGTAGCCGGGACAGGAAGTCTGCGGGTATGTGTGGTAAGGTAAGACGTAGACGGGACAGGAAGTCTGCGGGTATGTGCGGTAAGACGTAGAGGGGACAGGAAGTCTGCGGGTATGTGCGGTAAGACGTAGCCGGGACAAGAAGTCTGCGGGTATGTGCGGTAAGGTAAGACGTAGACGGGACAGGAAGTCTGCGGGTATGTGCGGTAAGACGTAGAGGGGACAGGAAGTCTGCGGGTATGTGCGGTAAGGTAAGACGTAGATGGGACAGGAAGTCTGCGGGTATGTGCGGTAAGGTAAGACGTAGACGAGACAGGAAGTCTGCGGGTATGTGCGGTAAGACGTAGAGGGGACAGGAAGTCTGCGGGTATGTGCGGTAAGGTAAGACGTAGATGGGACAGGAAGTCTGCGGGTATGTGCGGTAAGGTAAGACGTAGATGGGACAGGAAGTCTGCGGGTATGTGCGGTAAGGTAAGACGTAGACGGGACAGGAAGTCTGCGGGTATGTGCGGTAAGGTAAGACGTAGATGGGACAGGAAGTCTGCGGGTATGTGCGGTAAGGTAAGACGTAGACGGGACAGGAAGTCTGCGGGTATGTGCGGTAAGACGTAGACGGGACAGGAAGTCTGCGGGTATGTGCGGTAAGACGTAGATGGGACAGGAAGTCTGCGGGTATGTGCGGTAAGACGTAGACGGGACAGGAAGTCTGCGGGTATGTGCGGTAAGACGTAGAAGTGACAGGAAGTCTGCGGGTATGTGCGGTAAGACGTAGAGGGGACAGGAAGTCTGCGGGTATGTGCGGTAAGACGTAGAGGGGACAGGAAGTCTGCGGGTATGTGCGGTAAGACGTAGCCGGGACAGGAAGTCTGCGGGTATGTGCGGTAAGGTAAGACGTAGAAGTGACAGGAAGTCTGCGGGTATGTGCGGTAAGACGTAGAGGGGACAGGATGTCTGCGGGTATGTGCGGTAAGGTAAGACGTAGACGGGACAGAAGGTCTGCGGGTATGTGCGGTAAGACGTAGAGGGGACAGGAAGTCTGCGGGTATGTGTGGTAAGGTAAGACGTAGATGGGACAGGAAGTCTGCGGGTATGTGCAGTAAGGTAAGACGTAGACGGGACAGGAAGTCTGCGGGTATGTGCGGTAAGACGTAGACGGGACAGGAAGTCTGCGGGTATGTGCGGTAAGACGTAGACGGGACAGGAAGTCTGCGGGTATGTGCGGTAAGACGTAGACGGGACAGGAAGTCTGTGGGTATGTGCGGTAAGACGTAGAAGTGACAGGAAGTCTGCGGGTATGTGCAGTAAGGTAAGACGTAGAAGTGACAGGAAGTCTGCGGGTATGTGCGTTAAGACGTAGACGGGACAGGAAGTCTGCGGGTATGTGCGGTAAGACGTAGACGGGACAGGAAGTCTGCGGGTATGTGCGGTAAGACGTAGACAGGACAGGAAGTCTGCGGGTATGTGCGGTAAGACGTAGACAGGACAGGAAGTCTGCGGGTATGTGCGGTAAGACGTAGACGGGACAGGAAGTCTGCGGGTATGTGCGTTAAGACGTAGACGGGACAGGAAGTCTGCGGGTATGTGCGGTAAGACGTAGACGGGACAGGAAGTCTGCGGGTATGTGCGGTAAGACGTAGACAGGACAGGAAGTCTGCGGGTATGTGCGGTAACACGTAGACAGGACAGGAAGTCTGCGGGTATGTGCGGTAAGACGTAGACGGGACAGGAAGTCTGCGGGTATGTGCGTTAAGACGTAGACGGGACAGGAAGTCTGCGGGTATGTGCGGTAAGACGTAGACGGGACAGGAAATCTGCGGGTATGTGCGGTAAGACGTAGAAGTGACAGGAAGTCTGCGGGTACGTGCGGTAAGACGTAGACGGGACAGGAAGTCTGCGGGTATGTGCGGTAAGACGTAGACGGGACAGGAAGTCTGCGGGTATGTGCGGTAAGACGTAGACGGGACAGGAAGTCTGCGGGTATGTGCGGTAAGACGTAGACGGGACAGGAAGTCTGCGGGTATGTGCGGTAAGGTAAGACGTAGACGGGACAGGAAGTCTGCGGGTATGTGCGGTAAGGTAAGACGTAGAAGTGACAGGAAGTCTGCGGGTATGTGCGGTAAGACGTAGACGGGACAGGAAGTCTGCGGGTATGTGCGGTAAGGTAAGACGTAGACGGGACAGGAAGTCTGCGGGTATGTGCGGTAAGACGTAGACGGGACAGGAAGTCTGCGGGTATGTGCGGTAAGACGTAGACGGGACAGGAAGTCTGCGGGTATGTGCGGTAAGACGTAGCCGGGACAGGATGACACAATCCAGGCTTCATATATTATTACTGTGAACGTGATATATACTTCATATACTGACATCTGTATCAGATCAGAATCCGCCATTTGCTGCTTCTGTGCGGATCCTCGTGGGCAGATCTGTGCCGGAATCTTCTATATTATACTGCAGCGAATACGCCCAGGATTCTCTAACCTTCCATAAGGATATGTGCGACCATAAATCATCAGCCTCCTACTGTCACCGGAAGAAACAGGCAAGAAATATACCACTGTAGTTATCAACAGAGTTACAGGATACATAAGGTAGAGACCCGACCCCTCCTATTTTTACAGGGTAACAGGCTCGCCCCCCTGCAGTTGTGCTGGAGATAGGAGGGTTTCCATGAACCACCGCCCCTATTCCCACCTCTTCCCCTCATGGAACGTAACCCCACAGCAGCCTGACCACAGATAATAAGCACAGTCCCTATTTTATTTTACCGCAACCGAGCAGCAGACGTCTCCGCTAGGTCACACTTTCTGCAAAGCAAAGGGCAAGTTCCTGCAACACACGTAACACAGGAACAATTACACAATGCAATTACAGCAACGTATCTCTACAGTTCTAATAAACTCCTTACACTAATGGGGGGTACACACGGAGACATCGGACTAGATTGCTTGGAAATTAAGCATGATCTCTCCGTGTGTAGGTCTACCGTAACTCCTGCTGGAAGTGATAGTACAGGTTATCGGACTGGAAGTGATAGTACAGGTTATCGGACTGGAAGTGATAGTACAGGTTATCGGACTGGAAGTGATAGTACAGGTTATTGGACTGGAAGTGATAGTACAGGTTATCGGACTGGAAGTGATAGTACAGGTTATCGGACTGGAAGTGATAGTACAGGTTATTGGACTGGAAGTGATAGTACAGGTTATCGGACTGGAAGTGATAGTACAGGTTATCGGACTGGAAGTGATAGTACAGGTTATCGGACTGGAAGTGATAGTACAGGTTATCGGACTGGAAGTGATAGTACAGGTTATCGGACTGGAAGTGATAGTACAGGTTATCGGACTGGAAGTGATAGTACAGGTTATCAGACTGGAAGTGATAGTACAGGTTATCGGACTGGAAGTGATAGTACAGGTTATCGGACTGGAAGTGATAGTACAGGTTATCGGACTGGAAGTGATAGTACAGGTTATCGGACTGGAAGTGATAGTACAGGTTATCGGACTGGAAGTGATAGTACAGGTTATCGGACTGGAAGTGATAGTACAGGTTATCGGACTGGAAGTGATAGTACAGGTTATCGGACTGGAAGTGATAGTACAGGTTATCGGACTGGAAGTGATAGTACAGGTTATCGGACTGGAAGTGATAGTACAGGTTATCGGACTGGAAGTGATAGTACAGGTTATCAGACTGGAAGTGATAGTACAGGTTATCAGACTGGAAGTGATAGTACAGGTTATCAGACTGGAAGTGATAGTACTGGAAGTGATAGTACAGGTTATCGGACTGGAAGTGATAGTACAGGTTATCGGACTGGAAGTGATAGTACAGGTTATCGGACTGGAAGTGATAGTACAGGTTATCGGACTAGAAGTGATAGTACAGGTTATCGGACTGGAAGTGATAGTACAGGTTATCGGACTGGAAGTGATAGTACAGGTTATCGGACTGGAAGTGATAGTACAGGTTATCGGACTGGAAGTGATAGTACAGGTTATCAGACTGGAAGTGATAGTACAGGTTATCAGACTGGAAGTGATAGTACAGGTTATCAGACTGGAAGTGATAGTACTGGAAGTGATAGTACAGGTTATCGGACTGGAAGTGATAGTACAGGTTATCGGACTGGAAGTGATAGTACAGGTTATCGGACTGGAAGTGATAGTACAGGTTATCGGACTGGAAGTGATAGTACAGGTTATCGCACTGGAAGTGATAGTACAGGTTATCGGACTGGAAGTGATAGTACAGGTTATCGGACTGGAAGTGATAGTACAGGTTATCAGACTGGAAGTGATAGTACTGGAAGTGATAGTACAGGTTATCGGACTGGAAGTGATAGTACAGGTTATCGGACTGGAAGTGATAGTACAGGTTATCGGACTGGAAGTGATAGTACAGGTTATCGGACTAGAAGTGATAGTACAGGTTATCGGACTGGAAGTGATAGTACAGGTTATCGGACTGGAAGTGATAGTACAGGTTATCGGACTGGAAGTGATAGTACAGGTTATCGGACTGGAAGTGATAGTACAGGTTATCAGACTGGAAGTGATAGTACAGGTTATCAGACTGGAAGTGATAGTACAGGTTATCAGACTGGAAGTGATAGTACTGGAAGTGATAGTACAGGTTATCGGACTGGAAGTGATAGTACAGGTTATCGGACTGGAAGTGATAGTACAGGTTATCGGACTGGAAGTGATAGTACAGGTTATCGGACTGGAAGTGATAGTACAGGTTATCGCACTGGAAGTGATAGTACAGGTTATCGGACTGGAAGTGATAGTACAGGTTATCGGACTGGAAGTGATAGTACAGGTTATCGCACTGGAAGTGATAGTACAGGTTATCGGACTGGAAGTGATAGTACAGGTTATCGGACTGGAAGTGATAGTACAGGTTATCGGACTGGAAGTGATAGTACAGGTTATCGGACTGGAAGTGATAGTACAGGTTATCGGACTGGAAGTGATAGTACAGGTTATCGGACTGGAAGTGATAGTACAGGTTATCGGACTGGAAGTGATAGTACAGGTTATCGGACTGGAAGTGATAGTACAGGTTATCGGACTGGAAGTGATAGTACAGGTTATCGGACTGGAAGTGATAGTACAGGTTATCGGACTGGAAGTGATAGTACAGGTTATCGGACTGGAAGTGATAGTACAGGTTATCGGACTGGAAGTGATAGTACAGGTTATCGGACTGGAAGTGATAGTACAGGTTATCGGACTGGAAGTGATAGTACAGGTTATCGGACTGGAAGTGATAGTACAGGTTATCGGACTGGAAGTGATAGTACAGGTTATCGGACTGGAAGTGATAGTACAGGTTATCGGACTGGAAGTGATAGTACAGGTTATCGGACTGGTACCAATGTTGCTGGTTAATGGACTGGAACCGATGGTACAAGATATCGGACTGGAACTGATAGAGAGCCAGGAGTGCAGCAGGAGGGTAGTCTGCACTTGGAGTCACTAGGAAAAACAAGACTCTGTAGGTGCTCCTAGAAATAGCACATAGCTGGGTTGTGGACAACATTGCACTGGCACCTTCTGTCTCTCAGGGAAGTCCCTTTATACCCCTGGCTTATCAGGGATAGGTTGTAGACGCATGTGACTGCAGACTGGCTTCTGGTTGGTGGCCGATCACCTGATCCAGACTGTCATGGCTGCACCCATCACTGATTCTAGAGGGAACTCTGGAATGGAGCATACTGTAGAAAGAAGGAGAGAGTATTGACTGTATAGGAGAGGAAAGAGTTAAACATCTGGGGAGGGGTGGACCTAGCTGTGAGGAAAGTACAGCCTTCTTTAGGGGGAGGGTTTGATATATATAGGGAAGGTGAGGCCATCTTAGTTCTCTTGGTGGATTTGCTTTCCCGCCCTCCCGCCCTGGTAGTAAGAAATTCTGGCACGTGGTGCTTTGGCGTTAAGTTGTTGGCTGTTATCGTTGGCTATTTATGGGCGGAAAAGAACGGCAGTTTTTATATGGTAGAGAAAACTGTAGTGTTTTACAGTTTGTTGTGGTTTAGGTGCACTCACCTCCATCGACTTATGGCTGCTTGACCACCCGTCCGGGAAGGCAGCGGCAGGGCACCCAGAAGCGGTGGGTAGTCACTGTGGGGGTTGAGTTGTCACCTATTACCGGTTTATGATAAGTTTTAGTAAATTTATAGAGTTAGTTATTTAAGGTTAATTTAGGTTAATTGAGCCGTTCTTTTGGGCCGCCACCATATGCCGGCTAGAGCGGCATATTTAATTAATTTCTTTATTACAGGTTTCCTAATGGATAGGGACAAATAAATAGCTAGCAATTTTCTGCCAAAATTCAAGTCTCCGTGTCGTTATTTCTGGTTTTAGGTTATGAATGCTTTACTTTCAAAGAAAGGGGTCCACCAAATATCACTAAGATGTTTATAGCAATACATCCACATGATCCCTGCAGTTCAGCTCCAGCACCACCGGCTGCAGACTTCACAGACAGATAAACTCTCCGGTGCATCATCAGCTTGGAAAGAGATTCAGCAATTAGTAACACAGACACATGCTGCGCAGACCTCGCAGGCAAATCTGGATATCCAAGCCTGCAAGACAGACGGCAGAGCACTGGCGTATCTATAACGGGTGCAGTGTGTGCGCCGTGTTCCTGGAGTTCTGTCTGTGCTCAGACTCTATTGTCGCTGCAGAGAAGGATGGCACCGCCGGGGACTCCGGATAGGTAAGCATCGTCAGAGAGGAGGGTGTCCCTGATTCAGAAGGTTGCACACGGGCCTCCTCCTCTCTTAACCACTTGCCTGGCATTGTGGCATCTGATGCGACCATGCCGATCACTGCTGATTGGTCAGCACATTAGCCCCCCCCCCCCCCCCTCCAGTGGCAGCCACTGGGGAAGTGTAAATTAACCCCCCCCCCCCCCCCCAAGTGCCCCCTGTGAACCTGGAGGCTGTCCTGGATTTCAAAATGAAAGCCACAATGGTCGCGATATTTCCGATGTTCCGATGGATGCACTGTTCCCGATCGATATTCGATGTTTGGGGGAAAAATACAATAAAAATAAAATGTCTTTTATTTTTACTAAATCATTTTGGATAGGGTTACGTTCATGTTCTTCACCTAATTCACTCATAAAAAAAAAAAACACGACAATTTCGGAGCGGTTTTTGGGGAAAAAAATGGTCAGTTAAGTGGTTATAACGCCCCTGTGGCAGAGTAAGTCACAACACAAACTGGTAGAGTATGAGAGTAGGATTGTGACAAAATGTAGAATAAAAGTCTCCGCTTCACCATTTACTTTTATTCTCATATATTAATATTCATCAAATCAGAGCTTACAAAATACCTCAGATGTAAATGACCTTCCTTGAGGCGCTCCACCATCCACCCAGACCGATACGCCTGTAATGTGCCTCCATGTACTGCGCTGACAACCAGAGGCACCAGGAAAGATGCGGGGGCCCCGCTTGGGACCCCAGATGACCCTCCATGTTGGTGCTCCTGCCAACAATAAGGTATCCTTACAGAGTTTCTGGCAAACGTTACACAATCCTCACGTTATTGGGGATTCCAGCAGGTGATACGCAGCGGTTTACAGAACACCTAGAATATTATAAAGCCCTTTGGGGTCTCTATATCACCATCTGCATCTGATGATGAGGATGACAGGTGATAAACTCCACCAAACTCGCACTGCGATAACTGATTATATCGCAGGGATGTATCAATTATCGCATGCAGTGACAGAGCTTGCGGTCAGGCCCTGTCTCCCTGCGCTGCGTCTCCGCAGCATCATTGAGGTATACACTGTAAAAAATACCCCGATGTCCTGCTGTGCACACACCGCCGTCCGTCGTTACCACTGCCGCTGGGTTGAACCCCCCCATAGCTACTACTCCTGCACCACAAAAAGCAACCATATCCCCCCCCCCCCCCCCCCCGGATTTTATACTTACCAGTCGCAGAAGCCGGTGTCCGCTGCTTCCAGGTCCTTCTTCTGTGCTGTGACCCCCGGTGCTGTAAAGTGAGCTGCCGCTTTGCAGCATCACTTTACTTTACTGGGGGTCACAGCGCAGCATATGGAGGACCCGGCAGCCCACACAGGACCACCGATCACCGGCTCCTAGGACAGGTTACACTGTGATCAGCATGTGTCCACAGGACACACAGAGCAGATCACACTGCCGGATCCCTGCACAAGTTTCTCTGCCGGGGGGCAGGGTAAGCTGGGCAGAAGGCAGCATATCGCAGTGCTGCAGTGGCGTCACAAGGGGGGTGCGGCCTGCTTCCGGGTGTCACCCGCCGAGGGGCGACACCAAAATGCCGCCTCCTGCACAGTGACAGGTGCCGAGTGCTGCACCTTTACATGATGTCACTGTGTAGGAGCCAGCACTGCAGGTACAGCACTCCCCGGGAGTCAGCCCTCACCTCCCACACCCCCCAGGTGACAAAAAAAAAAGAGTTTCAGGATGCGAAGCCACGCCCCTTCCCGCAAAGCACCGCCCCTTTTGGCCCTCCAATAGTTGAAAAACAGGTGCCACCCGTGAAGCCCAAACCCTCCAATGAAGTCCCGCCCATTCTCTGACCAAGCTCTATTCTTCTGTGAAAAATGTATATAACACATGTAACTGTGACATTCCAGAGGCAGCGCCCGCAATCGCTCCTACAGCTCTGTGCGACATTTTAGCGATATAGACGCATGCACAGTCACACAAAACCGCCACTAACATTGCACAATGTCCAACCCAGAATCATTCTCTTATGCTGGGTACACACTTATAGATATATCTGCAGATCAACTGATCTGCAGATATATCTATAGACCAGGGATGGGGAACTCTGCAGATATATCTATAGACCAGGGATGGGGAACTCTGCAGATATATCTATAGACCAGGGATGGGGAACTCTGCAGATATATCTATAGACCAGGGATGGGGAACTCTGCAGATATATCTATAGACCAGGGATGGGGAACTCTGCAGATATATCTATAGACCAGGGATGGGGAACTCTGCAGATATATCTATAGACCAGGGATGGGGAACTCTACAGATATATCTATAGACCAGGGATGGGGAACTCTGCAGATATATCTATAGACCAGGGATGGGGAACTCTGCAGATATATCTATAGACCAGGGATGGGGAACTCTGCAGATATATCTATAGACCAGGGATGGGGAACGCTGCAGATATATCTATAGACCAGGGATGGGGAACTCTGCAGATATATCTATAGACCAGGGATGGGGAACTCTGCAGATATATCTATAGACCAGGGATGGGGAACTCTGCAGATATATCTATAGACCAGGGATGGGGAACTCTGCAGATATATCTATAGACCAGGGATGGGGAACTCTGCAGATATATCTATAGACCAGGGATGGGGAACTCTGCAGATATATCTATAGACCAGGGATGGGGAACGCTGCAGATATATCTATAGACCAGGGATGGGGAACTCTGCAGATATATCTATAGACCAGGGATGGGGAACTCTGCAGATATATCTATAGACCAGGGATGGGGAACTCTGCAGATATATCTATAGACCAGGGATGGGGAACTCTGCAGATATACAGTATCTATAGACCAGGGATGGGGAACTCTGCAGATATATCTATAGACCAGGGATGGGGAACTCTGCAGATATATCTATAGACCAGGGATGGGGAACTCTGCAGATATATCTATAGACCAGGGATGGGGAACTCTGCAGATATATCTATAGACCAGGGATGGGGAACTCTGCAGATATATCTATAGACCAGGGATGTGGAACTCTGCAGATATATCTATAGACCAGGGATGGGGAACTCTGCAGATATATCTATAGACCAGGGATGTGGAACTCTGCAGATATATCTATAGACCAGGGATGGGGAACTCTGCAGATATATCTATAGACCAGGGATGGGGAACTCTGCAGATATATCTATAGACCAGGGATGGGGAACTCTGCATATATATCTATAGACCAGGGATGGGGAACTCTGCAGATATATCTATAGACCAGGAATGGGGAACTCTGCAGATATATCTATAGACCAGGGATGGGGAACTCTGCAGATATATCTATAGACCAGGGATGGGGAACTCTGCAGATATATCTATAGACCAGGGATGGGGAACTCTGCAGATATATCTATAGACCAGGGATGGGGAACTCTGCAGATATATCTATAGACCAGGGATGGGGAACTCTGCAGATATATCTATAGACCAGGGATGGGGAACTCTGCAGATATATCTATAGACCAGGGATGGGGAACTCTGCAGATATATCTATAGACCAGGGATGGGGAACTCTGCAGATATATCTATAGACCAGGGATGGGGAACTCTGCAGATATATCTATAGACCAGGGATGGGGAACTCTGCAGATATATCTATAGACCAGGGATGGGGAACTCTGCAGATATATCTATAGACCAGGGATGGGGAACTCTGCAGATATATCTATAGACCAGGGATGGGGAACGCTGCAGATATATCTATAGACCAGGGATGTGGAACCTTCGGCCCTCCAGCTGTTGTTGAACTACACATCCCAGCATGCCCTGCAATAGTTTTAGCATGGCCAAATAACAAAACTGTAGCAAGGCATGCTGGTATGTGTAGTTCAACAACAGCTGGAGCGCCAAAGGTTCCCCATCGTTGCTATACAGAACACACTGCCCGATCCGTTGGGACTGACGTCACGAACTGGGTGCGCATTTAGAGGGGCCTGTCTAGTTGTGCTGTCAATTAGCGCCGGTGATTTCAGGGAGTGTGCAGGCCGTACACACACAATGATGCAGCAGTGTATCTGTAGCTATATTGATCATCGTGTGTGCTGCAGGGCCGACGCGATATGTCTGTGAACAACGGCGTTCACAGACATATTGGCCGATGGGCCAGCAATATATCAGTCGTTCAATAGAAGGGCCGATATATCGGCCAGTGTGTACCCAGCATTACACACGGTTAGATCTGGTGTTTTATGGATCTCACGCAGCAGTTTATATGTGCGATGATATGGTGTTCCCGCACGTAAGGCGGCCACCTCACTCTGTATGTAGAAGCATAGTTGTAATGGAGCAATAGACGTGAGTGATGGCAAAGTCGTGGGCGGTCAGGAAGTGGTTAATGAATAAAGTGTGACACCGGAAACGTGTTTACACCGGGCTTTATATTTACCCCTGACCTCGCTACAGCGGATGCACAAAAACGTGGCGGAACTCACAGCAGAGGAATGGAAATAGAAATAATTTTGTCAGCGACCCTTTACTGGGTATTGTGTAATGCTGCGGATCGCCCAGCAGGGGGCACAGGCACCATCCCACAGACACACAACATAAACTTGACCTACAAACAAACATCAATGGAAATGTAAATAGAACTTTAAAGCGCACGTGACAAACAAAGGAATCCGCCATATCCGCCTCATTCTAGTCCCGATAAAGGGGTTCTGGTTTGTTTGTTTGTTTTCTTCTGTTAATTAAGGTTTATTTGCAGTCCCTTGTCTGTCATATACTGTAGTTATAAAGGGGAATAAAATACAAGATTAATATATATATATATATATATATATATAAAACACAATAGTATCTTCATCTGGGAGCAGCACCACGGGAGAGATCTTTGTTGGGAGACCTCAAACGCATACAAGAAAAACACAAAATTCCCAAGTGCGCTAAAGTGAAACGTAATTACGCAATCCTTCTAGTGTTCATAGGAGTGTAGACTGGAGGATGTTTAAATCTGGGGACCGCTAACAGACACCACTCACCAATTGGGTATGTTTTTCATATATATATATATATATATATATGCTAACGGGAATGCTAGCGGCCGTATCCTGTCGGTATACACCCGGTGTGAGACAGGCAGGTGACACGGGACTTATTAGTGTTATAAATGAATCCCGCTCTCCGGCGTGTTTCTGCTGTATGCGCAGTTACGTGTGACCGCACGTTATCTCACCGGAGGAAATAGGGTTCTCTATCCATTAATGTTATGTCTTCCTTTAGCGATCAGGCAAAAAAAACGCAGTTCTGCGCATGCGACGCAATGCACGTCGTAGTATTACAATGAACGATGTAGTTTCACACACGGTCTAGCAAAGCTTTTCAGTCGCAGTGCTGGCCGCAGAGTGATTGACATGAAGTGGGCGTTTCTGGGTGTCAACTGACCGTTTTCAGGGAGTGATCAAAAAAATGCAGGCGTGCCAGGAAAAACGCAGGGCGTGTTTGTGACGTCAACACAGCAACTGAATAGTCTGAAGTGATCGCAAGCGCTGAGTAGGTCTGGAGCTGCTCTGACACTGCACAACATTATTTTGTAGCCGCTGTGCGATTCTTTCGTTCGTACTTCTGCTAAGCTAAGATACACTCCCAGTGGGCGGCGGCATAGCGTTTGCACGACTGCTAAAAACTGCTAGCGAGCGAACAACTCAGAATGACCCCCTCTGTACTAAGCCTTGGAGAGAGATAAAGTACCAGACAATCAGCTCCTAACTGTCATGTTACAGGCTGATTGGTGCTTTCTCTCTCCAAGGCTTAGTACATAGACCCCAAAGCATATTAAGGAGGAGGAACATTTATTATTATTATTATTATTATTATTATTATTAGTTACCTATATAGCGGCAGCATAGTCTGTTGCACATTATATACCCCCTCCATACATTATATACCCCCTCCATACATTATATACCCCCTCCATACATTATATACTCCCTCCATACATTATATACCCCATCACACATTATATACCCCCTCCATACATTATATACTCCCCTCCACACATTATATACCCCATCACACATTATATACCCCCTCTATACATTATATACTCCCCTCCACACATTATATACCCTCATCTCACATTATATACTCCCCTCCACACATTATATACCCCCTCCATACATTAGATACCCCCTCCATACATTATATACCCCCCTCCACACATTATATACTCCCCTCCACACATTATATACCCCCTCCATACATTATATACCCCCTCCATACATTATATACCCCATCACACATTATATACCCCCTCCATACATTATATACTCCCCTCCACACATTATATACCCCATCACACATTATATACCCCCTCTATACATTATATACTCCCCTCCACACATGATATACCCTCATCTCACATTATATACCCCCTCCACACATTATATACCCCCTCCACACATTATATACCCCCCTCCACACATTATATACTCCCCTCCACACATTATATACCCCCTCCATACATTATATACCCCCCTCCACACATTATATACTCCCCTCCACACATTATATACCCCCCTCCACACATTATATACTCCCCTCCACACATTATATACCCCCTCCATACATTATATACCCCCCTCCATACATTATATACCCCCCTCCACACATTATATACTCCCCTCCACACATTATATACTCCCCTCCACACATTATATACCCTCATCTCACATTATATACTCCCCTCCACACATTATATACCCTCATCTCACATTATATACTCCCCTCCATACATTATATACTCCCCTCCATACATTATATACCCCCCTCCCTCCACACATTATATACCCCCATCATACATTATATACCCCCCTCCACACATTATATACCCCCATCACACATTATATACTCCCTCCATCACTGCCAGGGTATAATGCACAGCAGCACTGTGTGGTATAACAGGGGCACCAGTGTGTAACCCATGGGGGGGCTTCCAGTGACACGCACTGTATATCCGGCGCAGACACGGCGAGCACTAGGACCCGGGAGGCGCGGTGCTGGGTAAGAGCACGGACACAGGAGCTGGCTTAGTGGGTACGGGCTGGTTATGGCTCCGGTCTGGCTGTAGCAGTCGCGGCGGCAGCGGGATGGTGGCGGCTCCGGGTGCGGAGATATAACGCTGGAGCAGCGGCTGGTGCGAACAGGAGACTCCGGGGCTGGAGGGGGACGAGGTAAGTGACGTGGCCGCCCCGGAGAGGAGGCATTCCCCCCGCACCCTGCCCCGTGCCCCTAACCTGCCCCCGCACCCTGCCCCTAACCTACCCCTGCAACCTGCCCACCCTCCTGACACACCGTACTACTGCCACCTATTACATTGTATCACACACACAGTACTACTGCCACCTATTACATTGTATCACACACACAGTACTACTGCCACCTATTACATTGTATCACACACAGTACTACTGCCACCTATTACATTGTATCACACACACAGTACTACTGCCACCTATTACATTGTATCACACACACAGTACTACTGCCACCTATTACATTGTATCACACACACACAGTACTACTGCCACCTATTACATTGTATCACACACACAGTACTACTGCCACCTATTACATTGTATCACACACACAGTACTACTGCCACCTATTACATTGTATCACACACACAGTACTACTGCCACCTATTACATTGTATCACACACACAGTACTACTGCCACCTATTACATTGTATCACACACACACAGTACTACTGCCACCTATTACATTGTATCACACACACAGTACTACTGCCACCTATTACATTGTATCACACACACAGTACTACTGTCACCTATTACATTGTATCACACACACAGTACTACTGCCACCTATTACATTGTATCACACACACAGTACTACTGCCACCTATTACATTGTATCACACACACAGTACTACTGTCACCTATTACATTGTATCACACACACACAGTACTACTGCCACCTATTACATTGTATCACACACACAGTACTACTGCCACCTATTACATTGTATCACACACACAGTACTACTGTCACCTATTACATTGTATCACACACACAGTACTACTGCCACCTATTACATTGTATCACACACACAGTACTACTGCCACCTATTACATTGTATCACACACACAGTACTACTGTCACCTATTACATTGTATCACACACACAGTACTACTGCCACCTATTACATTGTATCACACACACAGTACTACTGCCACCTATTACATTGTATCACACACACAGTACTACTGCCACCTATTACATTGTATCACACACACAGTACTACTGTCACCTATTACATTGTATCACACACACAGTACTACTGCCACCTATTACATTGTATCACACACACACAGTACTACTGCCACCTATTACATTGTATCACACACACAGTACTACTGCCACCTATTACATTGTATCACACACACAGTACTACTGCCACCTATTACATTGTATCACACACACAGTACTACTGTCACCTATTACATTGTATCACACACACACACACACACAGTACTACTGCCACCTATTACATTGTATCACACACACAGTACTACTGCCACCTATTACATTGTATCACACACAGTACTACTGCCACCTATTACATTGTATCACACACACACAGTACTACTGCCACCTATTACATTGTATCACACACACACACAGTACTACTGCCGCCTATTACATTGTATCACACACACAGTACTACTGCCACCTATTACATTGTATCACACACACAGTACTACTGCCACCTATTACATTGTATCACACACACACAGTACTACTGCCACCTATTACATTGTATCACACACACAGTACTACTGCCACCTATTACATTGTATCACACACACAGTACTACTGTCACCTATTACATTGTATCACACACACACACACACACACACACACACAGTACTACTGCCACCTATTACATTGTATCACACACACAGTACTACTGCCACCTATTACATTGTATCACACACACAGTACTACTGCCACCTATTACATTGTAACACACACACAGTACTACTGTCACCTATTACATTGTATCACACACACAGTACTACTGCCACCTATTACATTGTATCACACACACAGTACTACTGCCACCTATTACATTGTATCACACACACAGTACTACTGCCACCTATTACATTGTATCACACACACACACACACACACACAGTACTACTGCCACCTATTACATTGTAACACACACACAGTACTACTGTCACCTATTACATTGTATCACACACACAGTACTACTGCCACCTATTACATTGTATCACACACACAGTACTACTGCCACCTATTACATTGTATCACACACACAGTACTACTGCCACCTATTACATTGTATCACACACACAGTACTACTGCCACCTATTACATTGTATCACACACACAGTACTACTGCCACCTATTACATTGTATCACACACACAGTACTACTGCCACCTATTACATTGTATCACACACACAGTACTACTGCCACCTATTACATTGTATCACACACACAGTACTACTGCCACCTATTACATTGTAACACACACACAGTACTACTGTCACCTATTACATTGTATCACACACACAGTACTACTGCCACCTATTACATTGTATCACACACACAGTACTACTGCCACCTATTACATTGTAACACACACACAGTACTACTGCCACCTATTACATTGTATCACACACACAGTACTACTGCCACCTATTACATTGTATCACACACACAGTACTACTGCCACCTATTACATTGTATCACACACACAGTACTACTGCCACCTATTACATTGTATCACACACACAGTACTACTGCCACCTATTACATTGTATCACACACACACAGTACTACCACCTATTACATTGTATCACACACACAGTACTACTGCCACCTATTACATTGTATCACACACAGTACTACTGCCACCTATTACATTGTATCACACACACAGTACTACTGCCACCTATTACATTGTATCACACATACAGTACTACTGCCACCTATTACATTGTATCACACACACACAGTACTACTGCCACCTATTACATTGTATCACACACACAGTACTACTGTCACCTATTACATTGTATCACACACAGTACTACTGCCACCTATTACATTGTATCACACACACAGTACTACTGCCACCTATTACATTGCATCACACACACAGTACTACTGCCACCTATTACATTGTATCACACACACACACACAGTACTACTGCCGCCTATTACATTATATCACACACACAGTACTACTGTCACCTATTACATTGTATCACACACACAGTACTACTGCCACCTATTACATTGTATCACACACACAGTACTACTGCCACCTATTACATTGTATCACACACACAGTACTACTGCCACCTATTACATTGTATCACACACACAGTACTACTGCCACCTATTACATTGTAACACACACACACACACACACACACACACACACACACACACACACATTACTACTGCCACCTATTACATTGTATCACACACACACACACACACACACACACACACACACACACACACACACAGTACTACTGCCACCTATTACATTGTATCACACACACAGTACTACTGCTGGCTATGACACTGCACCAGTCCTCACACAGCTATGACACTGCACCAGTCCTCACACAGGCTCCCACAGCTATGACATTGCATCAGTCCTCACACAGGCTCCCACAGCTATGACACTGCATCAGTCCTCACACAGGCTCCCACAGCTATGACACTGCACCAGTCCTCACACAGGCTCCCACAGCTATGACACTGCATCAGTCCTCACACAGGCTCCCACAGCTATGACACTGCACCAGTCCTCACACAGCTATGACACTGCACCAGTCCTCACACAGGCTCCCACAGCTATGACACTGCATCAGTCCTCACACAGGCTCCCACAGCTATGACACTGCACCAGTCCTCACACAGGCTCCCACAGCTATGACACTGCACCAGTCCTCACACAGGCTCCCACAGCTATGACACTGCACCAGTCCTCACACAGGCTCCCACAGCTATGACACTGCACCAGTCCTCACACAGGCTCCCACAGCTATGACACTGCACCAGTCCTCACACAGGCTCCCACAGCTATGACACTGCACCAGTCCTCACACAGGCTCCCACAGCTATGACACTGCACCAGTCCTCACACAGGCTCCCACAGCTATGACACTGCACCAGTCCTCACACAGCTATGACACTGCATCAGTCCTCACACAGGCTCCCACAGCTATGACACTGCACCAGTCCTCACACAGGCTCCCACAGCTATGACACTGCATCAGTCCTCACACAGGCTCCCACAGCTATGACACTGCACCAGTCCTCACACAGGCTCCCACAGCTATGACACTGCACCAGTCCTCACACAGCTATGACACTGCACCAGTCCTCACACAGGCTCCCACAGCTATGACACTGCATCAGTCCTCACACAGGCTCCCACAGCTATGACACTGCACCAGTCCTCACACAGCTATGACACTGCACCAGTCCTCACACAGGCTCCCACAGCTATGACACTGCATCAGTCCTCACACAGGCTCCCACAGCTATGACACTGCACCAGTCCTCACACAGGCTCCCACAGCTATGACACTGCACCAGTCCTCACACAGGCTCCCACAGCTATGACACGGCACCAGTCCTCACACAGGCTCCCACAGCTATGACACTACACCAGTCCTCACACAGGCTCCCACAGCTATGACACTGCACCAGTCCTCACACAGCTATGACACTGCACCAGTCCTCACACAGCTATGACACTGCACCAGTCCTCACACAGCTATGACACTGCACCAGTCCTCACACAGCTATGACACTGCACCAGTCCTCACACAGGCTCCCACAGCTATTACACTGCACCAGTCCTCACACAGCTATGACACTGCACCAGTCCTCACACAGGCTCCCACAGCTATGACACTGCATCAGTCCTCACACAGGCTCCCACAGCTATGACACTGCACCAGTCCTCACACAGGCTCCCACAGCTATGACACTGCACCAGTCCTCACACAGGCTCCCACAGCTATGACACTGCACCAGTCCTCACACAGGCTCCCACAGCTATGACACTGCATCAGTCCTCACACAGGCTCCCACAGCTATGACACTGCACCAGTCCTCACACAGGCCCCCACAGCTATGACACTGCATCAGTCCTCACACAGGCTCCCACAGCTATGACACTGCATCAGTCCTCACACAGGCTCCCACAGCTATGACACTGCACCAGTCCTCACACAGCTATGACACTGCACCAGTCCTCACACAGGCTCCCACAGCTATGACACTGCACCAGTCCTCACACAGCTATGACACTGCACCAGTCCTCGCACAGGCTCCCACAGCTATGACACTGCACCAGTCCTCACACAGGCTCCCACAGCTATGACACTGCACCAGTCCTCACACAGCTATGACACTGCACCAGTCCTCACACAGGCTCCCACAGCTATGACACTGCACCAGTCCTCATACAGGCTCCCACAGCTATGACACTGCACCAGTCCTCACACAGGCTCCCACAGCTATGACACTGCACCAGTCCTCATACAGGCTCCCAGCTATTACATTGTATTGTATAGTACCGCTGTGACATTGTATCAGTTTTCACTGTTTTGCTTCTTGTAGTTATGTTTTGTATAAATCTTAGCAACTTTTATATCACAGTACAGATACAGTTTGCTGTGTGTAGGTGTAATATGACGGCACCAGGAGCAGCTCTTATATGCCACAAGCTGTCTGCATAGGATGGTGCGGGAAGGGGTTATGCTGTAGTCCTGGCAGTGCTGGGTGTATGAGCGCAGGATAAGGGGTTATGCTGTAGTCCTGGCAGTGCTGGGTGTATGAGTGCTGGATAAGGGGTTATGCTGTAGTCCTGGCAGTGCTGGGTGTATGAGCGCTGGATAAGGGGTTATGCTGTAGTCCTGGCAGTGCTGGGTGTATGAGCGCTGGATAAGGGGTTATGCTGTACTCCTGGCAGTGCTGGGTGTATGAGCGCAGGATAAGGGGTTATGCTGTAGTCCTGGCAGTGCTGGATGTATGAGCGCAGGATAAGGGGTTATGCTGTAGTCCTGGCAGTGCTGGGTGTATGAGCGCAGGATAAGGGGTTATGCTGTAGTCCTGGCAGTGCTGGGTGTATGAGCGCTGGATAAGGGGTTATGCTGTAGTCCTGGCAGTGCTGGGTGTATGAGCGCTGGATAAGGGGTTATGCTGTAGTCCTGGCAGTGCTGGGTGTATGAGCGCAGGATAAGGGGTTATGCTGTAGTCCTGGCAGTGCTGGGTGTATGAGCGCTGGATAAGGGGTTATGCTGTAGTCCTGGCAGTGCTGGGTGTATGAGTGCAGGATAAGGGGTTATGCTGTAGTCCTGGCAGTGCTGGATGTATGAGCGCAGGATAAGGGGTTATGCTGTAGTCCTGGCAGTGCTGGGTGTATGAGCGCAGGATAAGGGGTTATGCTGTAGTCCTGGCAGTGCTGGGTGTATGAGCGCAGGATAAGGGGTTATGCTGTAGTCCTGGCAGTGCTGGGTGTATGAGTGCTGGATAAGGGGTTATGCTGTAGTCCTGGCAGTGCTGGGTGTATGAGCGCAGGATAAGGGGTTATGCTGTAGTCCTGGCAGTGCTGGGTGCATGAGCGCTGGGTAAAGGCCGCTTATCTTACACATTACACAATAACCTTCCTGACAGGCCATTCAGCAAACACAATAAAAACAACAAAACAAAAATGGTAGTGAAGCGGGTTTGTGCAGGACCCTCCCTCCTGAGTGCTGCGTGCATGTAATAGGCAGGGAGGCCTGTTCAGCAGAGCCTGCTCTATGAATCAGTGATGCACACAAGTGGCAGAGCCTGCAGCTCCTGGGGACTGTCCTGTAAGTGCGACGTATTGTGTAACATGAAGCTGATTTACTAAGGAAACAATGCATTGTTGGAAATGAGACTATATTCCAGTAACACAGCTTCCGTCGTGTCATCAGTTAATGATGTATGTCGGCGAGGAGAACGCTCCTATGTCGCAGGGCCGGCTCCTGCCGACGCTAATACATGGCTGCTGTGAACATGGTCTGAGGTGTAACTGAGGCGCTTCTGTTACACTGTAAGTAGGAGCCGTCATACTTTTACCTTCACTCTTCCCGTACAACAAGTGTGTGTGTGTGTTACAGAGATACACAAATACCACAGGGTGCACAACAGGCCAAGGGGCTCATTAGTCATTGATCGGATTTGCAACGCGATCTGGGCACGAAATTTGGTGGAATGCTATCACATTGGCGTTATCATCTGGCGGAGCCCGTCCCTGCGATGTGCCGCGTGTGGTGCCGGGGTTCTGCACGTGCGTGGCCCCGCTTACCGCACATGCACAGCGCCCATTTCCAGGGAAACCCTCTGCCGACTGCAAATGCACAGCGTGCCCATGGGCTACAATGAGCTACTGCCATCTTCAGCTGCGGGGGCCAATATCGGACATGCGTCACATTCCGGATATTGGTAAATCTGGCAGCATCGTATGTGGTTACAGACGGAAATGGAGGGATGGCAGCGGGTATCACAGATGCCTGCTGTGGTCCCTCCTACATACGTTTCAGGGTTATTATTTGCGGCAAACCCCCCCAAAATGGGTGTTTTTGGGGGGAAATTGCCGCAAAAATATTGGTACATGGGCCCCTTGGAGCTCAAGCAGACGGTGAAGGGACCAGGTAATATCAGACTGTTATCAGACTGATAGTGCAGGAGACTCCCTGATATAGCAGCAATCTCCCTGACTCCCTAAACAGTTTACAGATCTCTCTGATTGCTGCTATATCAGGGAGTCTCCCGCATAATCAGGGAGATTTGTAAACTCTTCAAGGAGTCAGGGAGATTGTGCGGGAGACTCCCTGATATAGCAGCAATCTCCCTGACTCCCTGAAGAGTTTACAGATAAAAAAATAGAAATCAGAGATCTATACATTTACATTGGTGGTCATTCCGAGTTGTTCGCTCAGTAATTTTCTTCGCATCACAGCGATTTTCCGCTAATTGCGCATGCGCAATGTTCGCACTGCGACTGCGCCAAGTAAATTTGCTATGCAGTTAGGTATTTTACTCACGGCATTACGAGGTTTTTTCTTCGTTGTGGTGATCGTAATGTGATTGACAGGAAGTGGGTGTTTCTGGGCGGAAACTAGCCGTTTTATGGGAGTGTTTGAAAAAACGCTACCGTTTCTGGGAAAAACGCGGGAGTGGCTGGAGAAACGGAGGAGTGTCTTGGCGAACGCTTGGTGTGTTTGTGACGTCAAACCAGGAACGACAAGCACTGAACTGATCGCACTGGAAGAGTAAGTCTCGAGCTACTCAGAAACTGCACAGAGAAGTCTTTTCGCAATATTGCGAATCTTTCGTTCGCAATTTTGATAAGCTAAGATTCACTCCCAGTAGGCGGCGGCTTAGCGTGTGCAAAGCTGCTAAAAGCAGCTTGCGAGCGAACAACTCGGAATGAGGGCCCTTGTGTCTCAGCGCCATTTCCCTGTATTGGTTATAAGGCGCAGTCACCCCTAAGGTGACTAAGGTTTCTCGTGGCCACTTGTGAGCAGAACACGATATGTGAACAGTATCAGTGCGCTTTTATCAATAAGTAGATCTTACCTATAATGAGGGAACTCCCGCTACCCATACGTTTGAATGGGGAGTCAGCGGCTGCAGGAGGTGGTGCTATGCATGGCCGAGATACGCTCCCTCCCGTGCCAACAACGTATAAGGACACATTTATATACACCCACACATATACACTGGATATAAATTGTCAGAAGCCAGATAACCTACTAGCATGTATTTGGAGTGTGCGATGAAACTGGAGAACCTAGAGAGAACCCATATAAACATGGAGAGTACGTATAAACTCTACACTGATGGACCATTACCAGGATTTGAGCTCATAACTCCTAACTTCAGATTACTAACCACTATGTCAACTGCACTGCCCCATTTCTTGTGTAAAGTCTGCACAATTATGTATCAAAATGACCACAATTCACATCTATATCCTATATTAAGCATATGACATTTTCAATGATACAGTTGTCAGAAGTTACGTTCATGCAGAATAATAATAGTAGTAATGTTCATTGTCATAGAATTGCTATGTATGTGAGGCCCATGCAGGGCAAGGGCAGATACAGGGGGGTGGCTGTTCCCTATGACACACATCCCTTTTCCTGTGGGTCTGCTGTACAGGCTGCCATACTCTGCCAGAAAAAGAGAGGGTGATCGCCTTTATCGCCCTCCCCTGGATCTACCACTCATGCAGAGTCTCAATTAGGGCGCATCTTATGTCTGTTTTCACTATGATTGCTAGTATGGGTAACGTCTCTCCGGTCACAGATTTATTTTATTTTTTTCTTAAAGATTATTAACATTTTCAATGTCTGTCACAAACTACATATATAATGTAGTGTTCTTTCTAGCACCCTGCACCTGTCACAACCCGTGCAGTTCCTCTTTCCTGCCTGGGGTGTCGTTCTCTGCTCTGGTGCTTCTAGCACATTCTGGGGTAGATGTATTGTGAGTCATTATGGGGGAGATGTGGTATATCGGTGCATGTTATGGCAGTGTGTGTTACATGAGAGGGCCTGTCATTATGTGTAATGTGCTGGCCGATGTATGAACGGTCAGTGGCAGCTGCAGCTGTCATTGCCCCATTCCTAGCCACTGTAGTGGCGGCTGCTGGCTCTGGGCTGGGGGTGGCATCTTGTGCATGTCCAGTGAGACTGCCGGGGACGGGGGAGACACACAGCACATCAGCGCTAGGCGGGGGTCTGGCGGGGATCGCTGGAGGGGGCAGTTTTCACTCCCCCCGCTCCAGCAGCTGAAATGTTCTTATATCTCGTTGCTACTTCTTCGCATCAGTAAAGAGTCTGGCAGGAAGGGCTATAGCGGCACGATCCCTGCCGCCATAGTACACGATCCCTGCCGCCATAGTACACGATCCCTGCCGCCATAGTACATTTACCCCTCTGGCCTGCAGGGTGCTAGAATGTGCACTATACTGCAGGTTGTAGAGTAGGCTTTCTGTGTTTAATGGCTTTCTGCCCCCGAGTCACCGGCCGCTGTATTCCGTAGAGTTACTCTGAAGGGGTGTGGTATGTTAGGTAGAATAGACTTAGGTCGACAGTAAGTAGGCCAACATGGTTTCTAGGTCGACATGAGTTTTTTTAAAACCTTTTTTGGTGTCGTTTTCTCCGTACAGTAACTGGGACCACCAATTAGTGCACCGTGCCCCCTCGTATGGCTCTCTTCACTCGCCATGCTTCGGGCTACCGCTGCACTCGGCAGGTTACTATTCCCAATTGTAGTCCGCGTGGTTCGTAAAGTATGAAAAAGTTTAAAAAATGAGAAAAAAATGTGAAAACCTCATGTCATACCTTTTTTGTCATGTCAACCTAGAAACCGTGTCGATCTACTTACTGTCGACCTAGAGACCGGATCCCACTCTGAAGCGTTAATAATTCCTCTGGGTTTCAGTAGTGACCGGGCCAGGTAGCGGGATGTCGGAGACCGCGGCTGTATCCGGCGTTAGATCACATAGATAAGACTGATTTGGTTCTGAGGCTTCTGCTATATTGCGGCCCCCGTGGATTTCGGGTCCATTATTCTGTGTCCTGATAAGTGCAATGACCCGTGTGAGCGTGAGGTCCTGTAATGCACTAATCGCTGCTCTGTGTGTGTGTGTGTGTGTGTGTGTGTGCGCGCTCTGTCACAGGACTGACATCAGTCCCCGCCATCGCTCATTGGCTGCGGAGTTTAGACACAGGAAGTGGCTGCTCTGTAAATCTGAGATGTAGGGACTTGTTGCCATGGGAACAGAGAGCTAGGCTGTGAGCGCTTCCCGTCCCTTTAACCCTTTCCCCTGCCAGACGCCTGCTCGCCATTTCCCGGCCCCGGTGCTCGCTATAGGGCCACATGTGCCTGCTTACATAGCAAGTGTGATTCTCTAGACTACGGAGCTGCTAACATTAGCAAGTGACGCTGCCGCCAAGCAATGAACAGCGACACCCACAGGAGGTATCGCGAGCTCAATTGCGCACACATTGGCGGACTATACGCATACGCGGAGAACATCTACATGATCCATGGTATGCCTAAGGAGGCATTCTCATAGGAGAGGAGAGGGACCTTACAATCCCTCATCTGCTGCGTCTGTCCAGCGTCTGATTCTTGGAGAGACTCCTCTGATGGGGCCCTAATTGCTCCCGCTATCCCTGTGAATGAATACGTAGCATGGATAATTTAGTTAAAAATAAAAGAGCCACAATACGGAGAGATAATGGGCCTAATTCAGACCGATCGCTTCTGTGCGTTTTCGCATAGCGGGCGATCGGGTGTGAACTGTGCATGCATATGCACCACAATGCACAGGCGCGTCGGTCCGGAGCGCCGGGATGGTCTGAACTAGCGATCGCACAGGTGATCGCAAGGTGACTGACAGGAAGAGGGCGTTTGTGGGTGGCAACTGAATGTTTTAGAGGAGTGTCTGGAAAAACACAGGAGGGACCCGGCGCTTGGAAGGGTTTCTGACGTCAGCTCCGGCCCGATCATCGCAGCGGCTGAGCAAGTCCTGGCCTGTGCAGAGACTGCTCAAACTTCTGTTTATACAGCTCTCCTGCACATGCGATCGCACCCCTGCACAGCGATTACCCCCTCCCCCTGTAGGTGGCGACACCTGATCGCAGCACTGCAATAAACGCACCCTAGCGATCAGGTCTGAATTAGGCTCAATATTCGCTCCCCTGCTGCAATTGTAAGTCACCCATGCATAATGAAAGAAATCCAGAAAACATGAGCTGCTGGTGTGGGAATCTGACTGATCATCGGGTAATGATTGGGATTGGTGCTTTGTTGATGCCAGAAATGCTGCATTTTGCACCCGATAAGGGCCTGATTTCTTTGCGGGTAGGTGCACCTATCTATAACGCGGCTGCTAGGGGAAGCCGGTGCTGGAGATGGCTGCAGAGCCCCTGAGGAGGATTCCAGACAGAATTCCCAGCTTTCCTCTAATGCAGAGCGAGCATTGCCAGCTGCTGATAATTGTCATATTTATGGATATTTACATATTGGGTTATTCCAGGCCCCGCAGCCGCTGGGACCGTAGGGTTAATAAGTAGGACTGTCGTACTCTGCTGCGGGGGCATCTTGGCAGTGTGTTCTCTATAGTAAAAGCATCTGCGGAAACATGTCACATCAAGGTCGTTTCACCAGGAAAACCATTAACCAGTGACTACCCTAACCCTCCGCTGTATACTGCGCTAATGTATGTACAGTGCTGAGATAAGGAATACGTTCCAGGCTGTCACCTTGGGAGGGACGCAACTATCTCTGCGCTAAATTGATGGCGTTGGTAAAACTTTGAGAGAAGAACATCTGTTATTAACCCCTGTAACCAGATGGAAACTGCTTTGTGCAGGATGTGCAGATACATGTAACCATTACACTTACCCTCCATATAAGAGGATGTAGCTATAGGGTCTCAGGCCTGGTGCCCAGGCTGAGCCCCCCCAATATGTGCCGCTAGCTGCCTGTTAAGTAGATATTGGAGGCCTCTGTGCTTTAACATCATTGCCCAGAATACCCAATCAGAGTTGGGATATCTATTAGGCAACTTAGGCTTCTGTCTAGGGCCCGATGGGAACGTAGGGCCACAGATTAATCTTACCAGCTTTTGTGTGTGTGTGTGTGTGTGTGTGTGGGGGGGGGGGGGGGGGGTTGCATAGAAGGGAAAGGGGGCACCAAACCAGTATGTTTCCTCCCAGTTTAGAACATTCAGTGGAAGTCCTCCCTGTGCATGCCCTTCCGTGTTGCCTATTACAATAGATGCGTTTCCACAACATATCCTGCCTACCGGCTGCATAGGAGTGGTAAGAATTGCCGCATCTCGTTATTGAAAGCTTCCCCATGCAGGGCATGATGCGGCCTGTGTAACACGGTACATGCATACATGTGCCACCACTTCCTCCTGCTATCGAAGATGAATGTAAAATGCTTTATTATTCACTTGTGAGGTCTTTTATTCATGAGATATTCAATATAGATGATATTTTGCATCAATTCTTTTTTTGCGCAGAAGTCATCCAGGCACATGTACCCCTGAGACTGACCCGACGAGGTGGCCGGGTACCTGCTGTGGGCTGATGAATGTTGTTCTGCTGTCCCAGGGATATTTTAATGACAGACTGCGGCAATAATTGGTTTACAAGAGCAGCCTTATTATATAGACCCTTCATGACGCGTTTCTATAGCTGTTTAGTCCTGTGCTATCTCAGCGGTGACTCCGCCTGGACTGGAATAGAAGCTTCTGATGTGAGATCTCAGTGACACTCTGATCATTGTCCAGCCTGGCTGTACACACGTGGGGCTGTAATGGGCTGTTCACACCCGCCCAGGCAATCCCCAGTGCGACTGCACGCACTGGACCATGGCTGCCATCTTCCCAGCCACGCGACCGTCATTAGTAATCCAGTTTTTGTTGGACTGTGATCACCCATTGCCGCAGATTTTGGGCCAGTTGCCTGACAATATAATGTTTTGCCATATTCTTATAATATTTAGATTTATTAAGATATTAGTATTGTAAAATATGTATATAACAATTGCTATATTTGACGTGACTTACGCATTTGGCAGATTTTTTTTTTTCTGTGATGGCAATTTACCTATCAGTAACCTGATTACTAATAGGCCAATAATTCTTCACATCGCATACCTGATAACAGAGAGCAATAGCATATGCTTAGATGGGTACTAGAGCATGTATGTGATTGCGTGTGTATGTATGTATATACACACACACACACACATATATATGTGTGTGTGTGTCGGGTGGCGGTGCTGTGAGGCTGCGGATGATGGGGGTTGTCGTACAGTGGCAGTGGTATTCATGCTGTGGTGTGCCTGGTGGCGGTGCTGTGAGGCTGCGGATGATGGGAGTTGTCATACAGTGGCAGTGGTATTCATGCTGTGAGGCTGCGGATGATGGGAGTTGTCATACAGTGGCAGTGGTATTCATGCTGTGGTGGCGGAGCTGTGAGGCTGCGGATGATGGGAGTTGTCATACAGTGGCAGTGGTATTCATGCTGTGGTGGCGGAGCTGTGAGGCTGCGGATGATGGGAGTTGTCATACAATGGCAGTGGTATTCATGCTGTGGTGGCGGTGCTGTGAGGCTGCGGATGATGGGAGTTGTCATACAGTGGCAGTGGTATTCATGCTGTGAGGCTGCGGATGATGGGAGTTGTCATACAGTGGCAGTGGTATTCATGCTGTGGTGGCGGTGCTGTGAGGCTGCGGATGATGGGAGTTGTCATACAGTGGCAGTGGTATTCATGCTGTGGTGTAATTGCCTGACACTGTGACTCCAGGTTTCCTCTTCTCCCGAGCACAGAACAGAGGGCTCGAGTTGTCGGCTTGCTCAGGATGTGGCCTTTTCCGAGAGACTCGCAGGCCGGAAATTGTCCGTTGCTTGTTACAGTTGTGAAAGGAAGTAGACGGATTGGCAGCTTCTGCCTCTTCCTCCGTCCGGGTGTGTAACAGGTGGTATCCAGCTACGGATTGTGCCCTGTGTTCTGTAATACATACTGTGCTTCTATGTGTGTTCTCTGGCAGGCCCTGTATATTCACATACAGTGCAGGAGAAGAGACCTGTGCTCACCACTGTCTGCAATGGCTTTCTATGTAACCTGCAAACAGCTAGCAGACTGGGGAGAGAGAGTGGGGGGGCCCTGCCGCTGGGGAGAGAGAGTGGGGGGGGCCCTGCCGCTGGGGAGAGAGAGTGGGGGGGGGGGCCCTGCCGCTGGGGAGAGAGAGTGGGGGGGGGGGCGGCCCTGCCGCTGGGGAGAGAGTGGGGGGGGGGCTGCCACTGGGGAGAGAGAGGGGGGGGCCCTGCCGCTGGGGGGAGAGAGAGTGGGGGGGGGGGGCCTGCCGCTGGGGAGAGAGTGGGGGGGGCCTGCCACTGGGGAGAGAGAGTGGGGGGGGGGCCTGCCGCTGGGGGGAGAGAGAGTGGGGGGGGCCCTGCCGCTGGGGAGAGAGAGTGGGGGGGCCCTGCCGCTGGGGTGAGAGAGTGGGGGGGCCCTGCCGCTGGGGAGAGAGAGTGTGGGGGGGGCCCTGCCGCTGGGGAGAGAGAGAGTGGGGGGGCCCTGCCGCTGGGGAGAGAGAGTGGGGGGGGGCCCTGCCGCTGGGGAGAGAGAGTGGGGGGGGGGCTGCCGCTGGGGAGAGAGAGTGGGGGGGGGCCTGCCGCTGGGGGGAGTGTGGGGGGGGCCCTGCCGCTGGGGGGAGAGAGTGGGGGGGCCCTGCCGCTGGGGAGAGAGAGTGGGGGGGGCCTGCCGCTGGGGAGAGAGAGTGGGGGGGGGCCTGCCGCTGGGGGGAGTGTGGGGGGGGCCCTGCCGCTGGGGAGAGAGAGTGGGGGGGCCCTGCCGCTGGGGAGAGAGAGTGTGGGGGGCCCTGCCGCTGGGGAGAGAGAGTGTGGGGGGGACCCTGCCGCTGGGGAGAGAGAGTGTGGGGGGGGCCCTGCCGCTGGGGAGAGAGAGTGGGGGGGCCCTGCCGCTGGGGAGAGAGAGTGTGGGGGGCCCTGCCGCTGGGGAGAGAGAGTGTGGGGGGGACCCTGCCGCTGGGGAGAGAGAGTGTGGGGGGGGACCCTGCCGCTGGGGAGAGAGAGTGTGGGGGGGGACCCTGCCGCTGGGGAGAGAGAGTGGGGGGGGGCCCTGCCGCTGGGGAGAGAGAGTGGGGGGGGCCTGCCGCTGGGGAGAGAGAGTGGGGGGGGGCCTGCCGCTGGGGGGAGTGTGGGGGGGGGCCTGCCGCTGGGGAGAGAGAGTGGGGGGGCCCTGCCGCTGGGGAGAGAGAGTGGGGGGGGCCTGCCGCTGGGGAGAGAGAGTGGGGGGGGGGGCCTGCCGCTGGGGGGAGTGTGGGGGGGGGCCCTGTCACTGGGGAGAGAGAGTGGGGGGGCCCTGTCGCTGGGGAGAGAGAGTGGGGGGGCCCTGTCGCTGGGGAGAGAGAGTGGGGGGGCCCTGCCGCTGGGGAGAGAGTGGGGGGCCCTGCTGCTGGGGAGAGAGAGAGTGGGGGGCCCTGCCGCTGGGGAGAGAGAGTGGGGGGGGCCTGCCGCTGGGGGGAGTGTGGGGGGGGGCCCTGCCGCTGGGGAGAGAGAGTGGGGGGGCCCTGCCGCTGGGGAGAGATAGTGGGGGGGGCCTGCCGCTGGGGAGAGAGAGTGGGGGGGGGGGGCCTGCCGCTGGGGGGAGTGTGGGGGGGGGGGGCCCTGCCGCTGGGGAGAGAGAGTGGGGGGGGCCTGCCGCTGGGGGGAGTGTGGGGGGGGGGGCCCTGCCGCTGGGGAGAGAGAGTGGGGGGGCCCTGCCGCTGGGGAGAGATAGTGGGGGGGGCCTGCCGCTGGGGAGAGAGAGTGGGGGGGGGGGCCTGCCGCTGGGGGGAGTGTGGGGGGGGGGGCCCTGCCGCTGGGGAGAGAGAGTGGGGGGGCCCTGCCGCTGGGGAGAGAGAGTGGGGGGCCCTGTCACTAGGTAGACAGTACGCTGTGCACTGTCTCTGTAAGAACCTGATCTGTCTCCATGTACTATCCCTCCTCTGCTGTGAGGTATGAAGGAAGTCAGCATGGAGAGAGCTTAGCAGTTGGAGAAACGCGCTGGGGCACTTTGGGCCTGATACACATGTGGCTGCTGTAAAGGTCCATACACACTGTGCCACATGCAAAGATGACTGTGCTTGTAATATCGATTTTTGCTAAGTGTCAGTTTTGACTTTTACACGATAAAGTCCTGCGCAGTCAGCTGTGTACACACGGCGCAATGTGCACTAACTTTCTATGTAGTCAAAATTGTAAGAAAAGTAAAGTGCATATCGCACCGTGTGTACAACTTTTGCCATCCACAATTGCGACAATAAGCTAATATGGGCAGAAGCTAACCTGAGCATAGGGACACCCAGTGTATAATTACCGATACATCGGTACCATCGTCACAGATCGGGTCATGTCACAGGGTCTGAGTGCATCTGTAGATGCGCAGGCTGGGCTGTTCTCCCGGGACACTGGGGGCTCCCATGTGTGCCTCTGCCCCCCTCCCGTTACCCACGTGGGCCTCTGACCCCCTCCCGTTACCCACGTGGGCCTCTGACCCCCTCCCGTTACCCACGTGTTGCTCTGACCCCCTCCCGTTACCCACGTGTGCCTCTGACCCCCTCCCGTTACCCACGTGTGCCTCTGATCCCCTCCCGTTACACACGTGTGCCTCTGACCCCATCCCGTCTGACCCCCTCCCGTTACCCAGAGACAATTCGATGCATTGAGGATTAGAGGAGGGAAAGTAAAAATACTTACCCCGTCTGACGTCGGTATCTTCAATGTCGGGATGCCGGCATCACGACGAGCGGTATATCATACTGAACCTGATTGTAGGTTGCGCTGGGGCAGGGACTGATGTGAATGAGCCTCTGTGAAGCGCTGCGGCCTATGTCTGCGCTATATAAATGCCTGTTAATAATAATATATAGATAGGTATAGATGATGTGGCACGTAAGGCATATTACAGAGAATTACAGACTGCGTGACCTTTCTGCGGCTAAGTTGCGTTCGCTGGCGCGGTGTGTTCTGGTTGGGAGGCAGCAACGTCTTGTTGCGAGGACGGATCGCCGGCCACTGACAGTCTACTGTCTCACATGTAACGACAGGGATCTCCGGAGGCATGAGGCTGCGTCTGAGCCTGGTGGCAGATGACTTTCTGGAGTGCTCCTCAGCTGTGACCTGTGCTAATGAAGAGCTCCTGAGCGGAGGCACTTACAGGGGGCGGGGCTGGGAAATCACTGCGTATGGTAATGAAGGGTCAGACAGCGACAGTAAGTAGTGGAAACATAAAGTTCAGAGGAAGGAAACCTGCTCTGTCCCCTCTCATTACAGTGCACATGCAGCGTACAGGCAGAGCGGCCTACAGTGCTGCACCGTGGTAGCCTAATGGGGGCGTGTCTGGCGGCAATGTGGGCAGTCCACGGGCGTGGCCGGTGGGGAAAGTGAGCAGTCTGGGGGCGTGGCATAATGATTGCATCATCGTGGCCCCACCCCCGCTAGACTGTGCAGAGAAAATGCACTGTACAGCGAGGGGCGGAGCTACAATGACACGTTTCAGCGCGAATCACGTCATCGTATCCCCCTCGAACTGCCCACTTGTTCTCTGCTGTGGGCGGCCGTGGGGGAGTGTGGGGGGCAACCAGAAAAAGTGCGAGATTTGCCCACCTTTCCGGGGGCCCGGGAGGGCCACTCCCAGCCATTCTGGGCAGAGGGTCTGTGGCCTGAAGCTGGGTACACACTGGAGCGGTGTCGGGCTGTTTGATGTATCGCTCAGTGTGTACGGGTGATTGCATCCTCCTGCGGTCGCTAGCGACGGACCCTAGGTTACTGTGCTGCACATCACACGGGTCACGAGACTTCCAGTCACAATACCTCCCCTACATCCAGTGGCGTCACAAGGCGGGTGCGGCCCGCACCCGGGTGTGACGCCTGGAGGAGGGTGACACCAAATGTCAGCTCCTCCGCACTGACAGGAACCAGGTGCTGCACATCACACGGGTCACGAGACTTCCAGTCACAATACCTCCCCTACATCCCGCCCCCTGGGAATCCGGACAGTCGGCATGACGACCAGCAGCGACTATTCCCAGTGGAAATAACACCTGTGTGCAAGTACAATTCCCCGACGGGGCCCAAAGTGGCCTAATGACCAGTCCTGCGCAGAGCGGTGCAGCGAGAATGGCTCGGAGGCTCTGCGGCGTCAGCCGGTTACATAAAACACGTCACCGCCGTTCTGCTGCCTCGCTTCCAGGCAAACATTGTGTCATTAGCTGGGAATATGGCGGAAGGGAAGGTTGGCAGCAGTCCTCTGCGCCAGGGGCGTTGGCACAGCAGTGTGAGCTGCAGAGAATCCCTGTTCCCGGGAAAGATTTACAGTTTCCGAGGATCCACAATTTCTACCTTTGGGTGGAATATTGCGCCAAACCACCCTCGCACACTATCCTCAGAGGTGGGCGCACTGCATGTTCTTGTTGGGTGCTGGGGCCACGGTGACTGGCGCACGTTGGTGAGGTTGGAAGGTCACCATTCCTGGTGACTGGCGCACGTTGGTGAGGTTGGAAGGTCACCATTCCTGGTGACTGGCGCACGTTGGTGAGGTTGGAAGGTCACCATTGCACCACATCTGATAAGTTTCATTGGATTGTTACTTCGCATGCGGGTAGTTTTGCTACAGCATATGAGGCGATATGGCGCCAGCTGGGCAGTTTAGCAGCCGGGGGTGCCCCTGACCTTATAATGGGGGAGATGTACTAAGCCTGAAAAGTGATAAATATCACTGTGATAAAGTACCAGCCAATCGGCTCCTAACTGCCATGTCACAGGCTGTGTTTGAAAAATGACAGTTAGGAGCTGATTGGCTGGTACTTTATCACAGTGATATTTATCACTTTTCAGGATTAGTACATCTGGCCCATTGTGTCTCTTTTTCTCCCGGCCAGATCAGCCTGCGGAATGAAGTCCATGTTTTACACCAGGTGCAGAACAGTGCAGGATGTGGGTAAGGGCCCGGAGATGCTGCTTTAGTTTCCTAGGTCCCCCCGGTTGGTCCATGCCCCGCGCAGAGCCTATTCTGCCCATACCCGGTTGTTGCCTCGGGCATGAGAAGGGCCCCGGTGGCCCCTGCAGTAGAGGCAGTTACTGTTTTTGGTCATCTTTCTTACTTGCAGCCGATGTGCCAGCTCTGTCAGCCGTTCCCTAGTAACTATCCGGCACTCTGACACTTGTGCATTACCAGGTATACCCTCAGCCTGCCTGCATGGAGTGGCCATAGGGGGACCAGAGTTCATCATCAGAGGTTTGCAGAGCTTGCACTCTAGTCGGGGAGCTGAGTAAGCCAGCCCAGTGCCAATTGTGTAGTGTGACAAAGAAAACAGTTACACAGCGATTTATTGTGTTGTTGTGATGTGTAACTCCTCGGCTGCCAAATACCAGCTCAGCGCCTAAATTCTACACAGCTCTATACTGCGCCTCCCCGAGCGTGCCAACCGTTCCTACCGTCCAGGGTCACACCGCAGGTTCCGCAGTACTGTCCAGCTGTACACTAATACCGGTCCTACCGTCCAGGGACATACCGCAGGTTCCGCAGTACTGTCCAGCTGTACACTAATACCGGTCCTACCGTCCAGGGACACACCGCAGGTTCCGCAGTACTGTCCAGCTGTACACTAATACCGGTCCTACCGTCCAGGGATACACCGCAGGTTCCGCAGTACTGTCCAGCTGTACACTAATACCGGTCCTACCGTCCAGGGATACACCGCAGGTTCCGCAGTACTGTCCAGCTGTACACTAATACCGGTCCTACCGTCCAGGGATACACCGCAGGTTCCGCAGTACTGTCCAGCTGTACACTAATACCGGTCCTACCGTCCAGGGATACACCGCAGGTTCCGCAGTACTGTCCAGCTGTACACAAATACCGGTCCTACCGTCCAGGGATACACCGCAGGTTCCGCAGTACTGTCCAGCTGTACACTAATACCGGTCCTACCATCCAGGGATACACCGCAGGTTCCGCAGTACTGTCCAGCTGTACACTAATACCGGTCCTACCGTCCAGGGACACAACGCAGGTTCCGCAGTACTGTCCAGCTGTACACTAATATCGGTCCTACCGTCCAGGGACACACCGCAGGTTCCGCAGTACTGTCCAGCTGTACACTAATACCGGTCCTACCGTCCAGGGACACCGCAGGTTCCGCAGTACTGTCCAGCTGTACACTAATACCGTTCCTACCGTCCAGGACACACCGCAGGTTCCGCAGTACTGTCCAGCTGTACACTAATACCGGTCCTACCGTCCAGGGACACCGCAGGTTCCGCAGTACTGTCCAGCTGTACACTAATACCGGTCCTACCGTCCAGGACACACGGCAGGTTCCGCAGTACTGTCCAGCTGTACACTAATACCGGTCCTACCGTCCAGGGACACCGCAGGTTCCGCAGTACTGTCCAGCTGTACACTAATACCGGTCCTACCGTCCAGGGACACACCGCAGGTTCCGCAGTACTGTCCAGCTGTACACTAATACCGGTCCTACCGTCCAGGGACACACCGCAGGTTCCGCAGTACTGTCCAGCTGTACACTAATACCGGTCCTACCGTCCAGGGACACACCGCAGGTTCCGCAGTACTGTCCAGCTGTACACTAATACCGGTCCTACCGTCCAGGGACACCGCAGGTTCCGCAGTACTGTCCAGCTGTACATTAATACCGGTCCTGCATAGCAGAAACATGCCGTGTGCTGTATTATCCCTGCTTCCCCGACCATCTCTCTAGGACATCCGGGGCGGCCCAGGCTGGAGGGCAGGCACACACCCATGACATTTTGGTGCAATTCCCAGCATCTCGTCGCTGGGGGCGGGGCCACCATGAAACTATTCATAGCAAATGGCATTATTCACCGGGGAAGTGGCGGGATCCAGAATTGTTTATTTTATGAGCAAATGCCCCAAGTGACCTGATGATGACATTCAGTAAACATGATATGATGGGACTTGTAGTGCCCCAAATCCTGTAACAGCAAAGCAGTACAACATCTAGAAATACTGACCGATATTCAGTGTTATCTATATGCTGGTCCTGCAATACTATATTGTGTTATCTATATGCTGGTCCTGTAATACTATAGTGTTATCTATATGCTGGTCCTGTAATACTATATTGTGTTATCTATACGCTGGTCCTGTAATACTATAGTGTTATCTATATGCTGGTCTTGCAATACTATATTGTGTTATCTATATGCTGGTCCTGTAATACTATAGTGTGTTATCTATATGCTGGTCCTGTAATACTATATTGTGTTATCTATACGCTGGTCCTGTAATACTATAGTGTGTTATCTATATGCTGGTCCTGTAATACTATATTGTGTTATCTATATGCGGGTCCTGTAATACTATATTGTGTTATCTATATGCTGGTCCTGTAATACTATATTATGTTATCTATATGCTGGTCCTGTAATACTATATTGTGTTATCTATATGCTGGTCCTGTAATACTGTAGTGTGTTATCTATATGCTGGTCCTGTAATACTATAGTGTGTTATCTATATGCTGGTCCTGTAATACTATATTGTGTTATCTATATGCTGGTCCTGTAATACTATATTGTGTTATCTATATGCTGGTCCTGAAATACTATAGTGTGTTGTCTATATGATGGTCCTGCAATACTATATTGTGTTATCTATATGCGGGTCCTGTAATACTATATTGTGTTATCTATATGCTGGTCCTGTAATACTATATTGTGTTATCTATATGCTGGTCCTGTAATACTATATTGTATTATCTATATGCTGGTCCTGTAATACTATAGTGTTATCTATATGCTGGTCCTGTAATACTATATTGTATTATCTATATGCTGGTCCTGTAATACTATATTGTGTTATATATATGCTGGTCCTGTAATACTATATTGTGTTATCTATATGCTGGTCCTGTAATACTATAGTGTGTTATCTATATGCTGGTCCTGTAATACTATAGTGTGTTATCTATATGCGGTCCTGTAATACTATATTGTGTTATCTATATGCGGGTCCTGTAATACTATATTGTGTTATCTATATGCTGGTCCTGTAATACTATTGTGTTATCTATATGCTGGTCCTGTAATACTATATTGTATTATCTATATGCTGGTCCTGTAATACTATAGTGTGTTATCTATATGCTGGTCCTGTAATACTATATTGTGTTTTCTATATGCTGGTCCTGTAATACTATATTGTGTTATCTATATGCTGGTCCTGAAATGCTATAGTGTGTTGTCTATATGATGGTCCTGCAATACAATATTGTGTTATCTATATGCGGGTCCTGTAATACTATATTGTGTTATCTATATGCTGGTCCTGTAATACTATTGTGTTATCTATATGCTGGTCCTGTAATACTATATTGTGTTATCTATATGCTGGTCCTGTAATACTATATTGTATTATCTATATGCTGGTCCTGTAATACTATAGTGTGTTATCTGTATGCTGGTCCTGTAATACTATATTGTGTTATCTATATGCTGGTCCTGTAATACTATATTGTGTTATCTATATGCTGGTCCTGTAATACTATATTGTGTTATCTATATGCTGGTCCTGTAATACTATATTGTGTTATCTATATGCTGGTCCTGCAATACTATATTGTGTTATCTATATGCTGGTCCTGTAATACTATATTGTGTTATCTATATGCTGGTCCTGTAATACTATATTGTGTTATCTATATGCTGGTCCTGTAATACTATAGTGTGTTATATATATGCTGGTCCTGTAATACTATAGTGTGTTATCTATATGCTGGTCCTGTAATACTATATTGTGTTATCTATATGCTGGTCCTGTAATACTATATTGTGTTATCTATATGCTGGTCCTGTAAATACTATATTGTGTTATACAAGTTACAGAAATACTAAATAGTTGAGCAACAACAACAAAAAACTATTACCATTTTGAGCAAACTATGTAATGATGGTGTATATATTGATGATGGTGTGTAATGATGGCGTG
>NC_086455.1:173517090-173682090 GCF_028390025.1 Pseudophryne corroboree | reverse complement strand
ACTACCACTGCTCTGTGTGTGTGTGTGTGTGTGTGTGTGTGTGTGTGTGTGTGTGTGTGTGTGTGTGACCCCTGCACACTACCACTGCTCTGTGTGTGTGTGTGTGTGTGTGTGTGTGTGTGTGTGTGTGTGTGACCCCTGCACAGTACCACTGCTGTGTGTGTGTGTGACCCTGCACAGTACCACTGCTGTGTGTGTGTGTGTGTGTGTGTGTGTGTGTGTGTGTGTGTGTGTGTGTGTGACCCCTGCACAGTACCACTGCTCTGTGTGTGTGTGTGTGTGTGTGTGTGTGACCCCTGCACAGTACCACTGCTCTGTGTGTGTGTGTGTGTGTGTGTGTGTGTGTGTGTGTGTGACCCCTGCACACTACCACTGCTCTGTGTGTGTGTGTGTGTGTGTGTGTGTGTGTGTGTGTGTGTGTGTGACCCCTGCACACTACCACTGCTCTGTGTGTGTGTGACCCCTGCACAGCACCGCCGCTCTGCGTGTGACCCCTGCACACTACCACTGCTGTGTGTGTGACCCCTGCACAGCACCACCGCTCTGCGTATGTGACCCCTGCACACTACCACTGCTGTGTGTGTGTGTGTGTGTGTGTGTGTGTGTGTGTGTGACCCCTGCACAGTACCACTGCTGTGTGTGACCTCTGCACAGTACCACTGCTGTGTGTGTGTGTGTGTGTGTGTGTGTGTGTGTGTGTGTGTGTGTGTGTGTGACCCCTGCACAGTACCACTGCTGTGTGTGTGTGTGTGTGTGTGTGTGACCCCTGCACAGTACCACTGCTCTGTGTGTGTGTGTGTGTGTGAGACCCCTGCACACTACCACTGCTCTGTGTGTGTGTGACCCCTGCACACTACCACTGCTCTGTGTGTGACCCCTGCACAGCACCGCCGCTGTGTGTGTGTGTGTCTGTCCTGTACACTACCACTGCTCTAAATCCCTATCTGCTGTGTGTGATCGCTGCACAGTACCACTGCTTTGTGTGTGTTATTCCTGCACAGTCCAACTCCTCTAATTCCCAGTATCTGCAGTGTGTGATCGCTGCACAGTACCACTGCTTTGTGTGTGTTATTCCTGCACAGTCCAACTCCTCTAATTCCCAGTATCTGCAGTGTGTGACCCCTACGCAGTACTGCTGTAGCTATATCGGTGCATCTGGTTGTGTGTACAAGAGGTCACCGGCGGCCTGATCAGCTGCTCTGTCGCACACGGCGGCGTGTCTGCCGGCGTGGTGCGGTGCCAGCTCCCTGAATCCCCCTGGCACCATTCATGTCCTGTCCCCTGTTCTATTCTCCTGTCTAACCCATTACCGGCTGATTGGCGCGATGATTGTATAGGTGTGCATGCCGTGGCATCGGGAGCCGCATCTTGGGGGTCATTGTAGTTGTGCTAAACTCACACTCACTTACGCTGACATGCGGGGGGACGCCCAGCACAGGACTAGTCCGCCCCCCCTCCCCCACATAGGTACAGAAGCATTGCACAGCAGCGATGCTGTTGTACTGGAAGAGTAGCTCCGAGCCGGCACAGCTCCTGCGGCTGGCCGGGAGTTACTCGTCGCTGCCCGGGTTGCAGCGGCTGCGTGTGACGTCACGCTACCGTTACCGCTGCTGCCCGCCCCCCGCATGGTTTGGTCATGCCTGCATTGGCTGTACTGCGCCCACAAACTGCGGCCAAGCGCCGCCGTGCCACCCCCTCCCGCCCAGCGACCGCCTCTGCCTGTCAATCAGGCAGAGGCGATCGCTAGGCAACGACATCCGAAGGCTGTCAGCCATGCACCGGCGCGTGCGCAGTTCTGACCCGATCGCTGTGATGAACTGCAGCGAGCGATCAGGGCAGAATGACCCCCTTTGTGAGCAGTATAATAGATGCTCCTGGTGGCACGGAGGAAGGTACACGTGACGTTACTGATCAGCGTGTACGGGGGTCACACTATCTGAGCATCGGAGGCGCTGTCTGATCTGCCCTGTGGTCAGTATGGTGTACCGGATTATAATGAGTTCCCTACCGTCCTCACATTATCTTATTGGTCCCCGCTGTTTATATACTATAGTAGTTGTCTACTTTATATATCACTCATTGCTGTGATGGAGGTACAGTGCATGGTAATCCGTGCCACAGACAGCTGGCATTCAGGGGAAAGGGAGAGGCGGTAATCAGATTATGCACTGACAAGGTGATCAGACGCCTGTAATATGCTCACGCCAGGTCACACAGTGTCGCTCTAACTGTCTGTCCTCAATAGAAGCCAAGCTTCTACTGTATAGAGTACCGGGCCTGTGTATAGCGTGCTGTGCCTGTGTATAGGGTGCTGTGCCGCTGTGCCTGTGTATAGGGCGCTGTGCCTGTGTATAGGGCGCTGTGCCTGTGTATAGGGCGCTGTGCCTGTGTATAGGGTGCTGTGCCTGTGTATAGGGCGCTGTGCCTGTGTATAGAGTACCAGGCCTGTGTATAGCGTGCTGTACCTGTGTATAGGGTGCTGTGCCGCTGTGCCTGTGTATAGGGCGCTGTGCCTGTGTATAGGGCGCTGTGCCTGTGTATAGGGCGCTGTGCCTGTGTATAGGGCGCTGTGCCTGTGTATAGGGCGCTGTGCCTGTGTATAGGGCGCTGTGCCTGTGTATAGGGCGCTGTGCCTGTGTGCATACTGTGCTGGAGCTATAGACATCCCATGTGGCATTGTATACGCCGTACCTGTGTGCATACTGTGCTGGAGCTATAGACATCCCATGTGGCATTGTATACGCCGTACCTGTGTGCATACTGTGCTGGAGCTATAGACATCCCATGTGGCACTGTATACGCCGTACCTGTGTGCGTACTGTGCTGGAGCTGTAGACATCCCATGTGGCACTGTATATGCCGTACCTGTGTGCATACTGTGCTGGAGCTGTAGACATCCCATGTGGCACTGTATACGCCGTACCTGTGTGCATACTGTGCTGGAGCTGTAGACATCCCATGTGGCACTGTATACGCTGTACCTGTGTGCACACTGTGCTGGAGCTGTAGACATCCCATGTGGCACTGTATACGCTGTACCTGTGTGCATACTGTGCTGGAGCTGTAGACATCCCATGTGGCACTGTATACGCTGTACCTGTGTGCATACTGTGCTGGAGCTGTAGACATCCCATGTGGCACTGTATACGCCGTACCTGTGTGCATACTGTGCTGGAGCTGTAGACATCCCATGTGGCACTGTATACGCTGTACCTGTGTGCATACTGTGCTGGAGCTGTAGACATCCCATGTGGCACTGTATACGCTGTACCTGTGTGCATACTGTGCTGGAGCTGTAGACATCCCATGTGGCACTGTATACGCTGTACCTGTGTGCATACTGTGCTGGAGCTGTAGACATCCCATGTGGCACTGTATACGCTGTACCTGTGTGCACACTGCTGGAGCTGTAGACATCCCATGTGGCACTGTATACGCTGTACCTGTGTGCACACTGTGCTGGAGCTGTAGACATCCCATGTGGCACTGTATACGCCGTACCTGTGTGCACACTGTGCTGGAGCTGTAGACATCCCATGTGGCACTGTATACGCTGTACCTGTGTGCATACTGTGCTGGAGCTGTAGACATCCCATGTGGCACTGTATACGCTGTACCTGTGTGCATACTGTGCTGGAGCTGTAGACATCCCATGTGGCACTGTATACGCTGTACCTGTGTGCATACTGTGCTGGAGCTGTAGACATCCCATGTGGCACTGTATACGCTGTACCTGTGTGCATACTGTGCTGGAGCTGTAGACATCCCATGTGGCACTGTATACGCCGTACCTGTGTGCATACTGTGCTGGAGCTGTAGACATCCCATGTGGCACTGTATACGCTGTACCTGTGTGCATACTGTGCTGGAGCTGTAGACATCCCATGTGGCACTGTATACGCTGTACCTGTGTGCATACTGTGCTGGAGCTGTAGACATCCCATGTGGCACTGTATACGCTGTACCTGTGTGCACACTGTGCTGGAGCTGTAGACATCCCATGTGGCACTGTATACGCCGTACCTGTGTGCATACTGTGCTGGAGCTGTAGACATCCCATGTGGCACTGTATACGCCGTACCTGTGTGCACACTGTGCTGGAGCTGTAGACATCCCATGTGGCACTGTATACGCCGTACCTGTGTGCATACTGTGCTGGAGCTGTAGACATCCCATGTGGCATTGTATACGCCGTACCTGTGTGCACACTGTGCTGGAGCTGTAGACATCCCATGTGGCACTGTATACGCCGTACCTGTGTGCATACTGTGCTGGAGCTGTAGACATCCCATGTGGCACTGTATACGCCGTACCTGTGTGCACACTGTGCTGGAGCTGTAGACATCCCATGTGGCACTGTATACGCCGTACCTGTGTGCATACTGTGCTGGAGCTGTAGACATCCCATGTGGCACTGTATACGCCATGTTACATTAGCGGAGCTCTATGTGGTCAGTACAATTACACGCTCTGCCAGGCTGCCGGCTATTGCTCATATAGATCACTGGCTGCCTTAGCCTTGTACCCGTGTGTGCTGGATTTTTACAGCCGTCCTTATCACCTCAATGGGGTCGATTCAATTCAACAACAGTTGAATAGCGCCAGGAATTAGCTCCTGTCGCTATTCAATTCAGCTCCAGTTAAGTTGGCGAATGCCCGTTCTCGCGGACTTAGGTTGAATTGTCGGGAGAACGGGCATTCTCCGACTTAACTCCCCGGCGCGATGCTGATTCCCGACAGAATCAGCCTCGCACCGGCCGCGCGGCCGCACTTTTGTCTGGTTTCTTCTCTCGTCCCCCCGGGGTAAGAGAAGAATTCCCGACAACTGAGGGGCACTTGTCGCTGTATCGAATAGCGCCAGGAGCTAACTCCCGGTGCTATTCAACTGTCAGTGAATTGAATCGACCCCAATGGCTCAGCTGCCTCACTCATGTTTCTTACATTGCGTCAGTAACTGATTATTCTTTTAATTATGGTGCTAAAAAATAACTTGTATAAACGTAAAAGCCAGACATCCCAGCAATGAGAAGAGACGCCCACCGGGAGCCATCACACTCATTCGCAATGGCGTACACATTTGCAGCCTTTACGCACAATCGAGGAACGTTGGGGACTGGACACAGCAGTAGCGGCCCAGACGCCATGTTTTTGCACATACAAGCTCACAGCCGTCGGCAGATGCACACCACAAAACCAGCATTACACCCCTGCACTTTCCCAGTCGAACTCCCCGCTAACACCTCACAATGGCCGCTTGCTGTACGTGTAACTACTGCGGTGCGACTATCACATCGTTAGCACAAGGCAGTGAATCTGACTGGCGCACTAGCGGTTGCTTTGCGTCTGACTCAGGGTCTGGCCCAGAATGCCTTGCAGCTCTGTTAGATTCTGTTCTCTTGTCTTCTGCCTCCTGTCTGATCTTCCGTTCCCTTCCTCTGCTTTCTAAGGAGACCAGCCGCGAGCAGCGTGCACAGGTAATGACTGTAGGTGTATAGCTAGAACCCATCTGTTACTTGCTGAGTAATATCTTGTACAGTACGTACCTTAAGTTGCTGCAGATAGATTAACCACTGTCGGATTATTTTCCTCTACATATCGGCAGCACACAGGCCTGTGCCATGCTCAGATCTAACTGAGACCAGGAGGTGATGCCAGGCTGGGGACACTAGGATTGCGGAAGGGACCAAGGAGCTGACACTTACACTTAAACCTGTACCGTTAAACATAAGCTCCCCCCTCTGCAATTCCCTACAGGCCAGTGCGTTTTATGTGTGTGCAGGAGTTGGACATGGTTACCTACTGTCCCAGTACGGCTGGGAGCCCCCCCCCCGGAAGAATTGTCAAGTCTCCCGATTTCAGTTGCACCCCTGAGGTGCCCGCTGGAGACAGTGGATGCACATTGGCCGATAGTCGGTCATCTGTGTAACACTCTGGTGCGCAGCATGGGGGCAGGAAGTAAGACGCCGGGGCCATTGTAAACTGCTTATGGGATCGCAGCCGCAAGCTGTGACGCGCTCGCGAAATGGTCATTAGACACCTGCGTTTGAGTCACCTCTCCCCCATTACATCCCACAAACACTCCCTGACTGTCACTCACTGCAACCGCTCCGGCACATACAACTTACATGCACGCGCAGTGGCAACAAATTGCATTACAGCTTACAGCTACATCGCCTCCGTCTCCGAATCAGCCCACTCGTTAAAGCGGGTCTCTAAAATCCCTTTCTTACTATTCTGAAATGTTTCCCAGCTCTTTCATTTATAGTTTAACTTTATGATAATAGAATCATTCAACCATTTCCACTGGCATATTAACTGCCGACACCTCTGCTGCTGTGTGTTACCGACATTGTGTACGCCACTGCGCAGGAAGCCCGACTGCCGGCTTAGTGATGGGAAGACACTGGTACAATGGATTCAGTGTGACATCACAGCTGTCGGGAGACCGCCTGCGTGGTGAGGGGGGTGTAGTGCATTGCAGTGTCGGTATAGGAGTGTCACTGCGCTGCTGTCAATTCCTGACACTTTTTTTTTTTTTTTTTTAATCTTGACTTTGAATTATAGTATAACTATAATCATGCTTAATATCCAAACACAGCAAGCCCCAGTGATTTACAGAACATTTGGTTATGCTTTATGTTACCTGGTTTCTATAACTAGAGAATAAATCTGGAAGGTATTTTCCCCAGGACAGTCATTATTTTCTTAGTAGTGTCCTGCGTGGTTACCGGCCTCCTCACCGGGGCGGCGGTTACCAGCTTTCATGGAAAACACTGTAACGTGTCATTTCGGATGCAGATACAGCCGCACTTACACACAGAATATAGACATGCTGCATATCATTTTACTCTGCAGGATCTGATCGTGCGTCATATTACATTACTTTGTGACTAAGAAAAACGCAAAAAAAAATACTCTGCGCTACCAAGTCCCGCCACGGCATGGCGCACCTTCAAGGGCTGTTTAATATGACCGCATGAAAGATGTAAGAGGACACATCTGTATGCCACTAAATGTCTCTAGTTCCCGTACTGCCACATTGTTGGGCATTCCGGTTATGTACCATTGTAGAGTCGGGCTCCTGCTCTCCTCATTGATACCCCAGCATTGGCAGGAGGCAGGAACCCTTTGCATCGCCTTCATATCTAAGAGTCAGGTTAATCAGCTGGCGTCCCCCTTTAACGCGCGCACACTGGGGGTGACTTCAGCTGGCGGATCCTTCATCCATCTTGTCCTCACCAGCTGGTCAGGTGTGATTTCAGGGAATTACAGTCTCTTCCTGCAGCATTAACAGCGTGGGCTGGGTGCAAAGCAGGTGGGCCACTGGGGGGGGGGGGGGGGGGGATCAGGCCCCTTGCACCCACTCTAGTTTCACCCTGGGTGATAGGTGTCAGGGGAGTCTGGGGTGATTGCTAGCTGTCTGGGTTTTCGGGTGAGGGGTGTAAGGTGTCCAGGACGACCTCACGAGAGGTCTGAGTTCCTCATTCTGTAGCTGGCTCTTGTCCATGGTGTTAGTAATATAGAAGTCACCAGTAAGAGTCCCTGTGAGCTTGTCTAGCGGCTGCAGACACTATTTTAGGCTGGCGCTGCCCTGTAGTATAGTTCCAGGCCTGAGTTAGTGACCTGAGCTCAGGGCTTGTTCCCTCCTATCTCCCTACAGGCAGCATGGAGCCTGAAGACCCGGGCCCTGACTGAGATGGTGTACGTGGATGAGATTGATGTGGACCAGGAGGGAATCGCTGAGATGACGTTAGATGATAGTTCTATTGCACAGGTGGCACGTAAGTCCTGTCCTGAGGGGAAACGCCCCTGACCGGGTCACTCGTCTGTCCAAGCTGATTGGACCAGACCTATGTTCTTTTAAAGGGTAACGTCACCGAGAACTATAAATATGGTCTTCAGGGCGTTTGCCTTTAGAATGATATTGTGTTTATTGCTGGTGGGGGTCCGGGAAATGTTCCACTCCCACCGCTCAGCCTGTGTGATCGTGTGAGGATCCTGCCCCTGTGAGCTCACGCAGACCGGCCGCTCGGGGGAGTATCAGTGGCACGGATGGGCCGGTTCCCGGCAGAACCAGGAGTGACAGGAGATAGGAGGATTTTATATAGCCATTTATATGGGGGCTATTTGTGTAAAGTGCTGTAATACTCGCAGTAAATAGGTGACTTTAATTATTCGCAGGGCCCGGGACTTCCCTCAAACAAACAGTGGGCAAGAAATTGGAGGGTCCAAGTCCAGCAGTCAGGTAATACGTTCCCGCATTTACTATTGTCCTGTAAAGACATAGGGGGAAATGCATCAAGCCTGCTAAAGACTGAGGTTGCTAATGGCAACTTCTCCACATGCCCGCTCTTTGGAAGGTCTCATACATTTCCCCTATAATCCCAGCCCTCGTCCTCCGCGACAGAAGCCTCCAGTCACTTTTCCGTTCTCTTGTCCATTGCACCCTATAGACCTGTCACCCAATCCGGGAGACCACTCACTGGCTTTGTGCGGCCCAGTACACAGTCTGGCCGGCCGGGTACCATGGAACAGGCCATCCGGACCCCCAGAACAGCACATACCGCACGGCCTATGACCAGCGCCTCTGGCCGATACGTGCGCCTTGGAACGGTAAGGATTGGAGCATTACTGTGTTGCTTTTATACCGATTATTCAGATGAAATTATTTTTCTGCTTAATTAGATTACTGTAATTGTTTGTTTTTTCTTTAGGCTTCAATGCTGACGAGTCCGGAAGGACCTTTTATTAATTTGTCCAGGTTAAATCTTTCTAAATACGCACAAAGCCCCAACATGGCAAAGGTCAGTGTTCTGCTTGAGTATTTATTGTAGATGGGGAAGAGATACATAACATAACCGGAAAAGGCACACCGTTCCATAAACACAGTAATAATGACTGGGGATCCTGGACAGTAACACTCTAAGGGGGTCATTCAGATCTGATCGCTGCTGTGCGTTTCCTCTGTCAGATCCCCCCCAACTTCTCTTGCGTCACATGCTTTCTCCCGTCCCTTCCTGCCAGCTGGTGACCGCTGATCATTCTCACCAGAGTGCCACTCTTGCGCTGCCCCTAATCTGTGGAGCACTCTCCCTGGCTCTCTCAGGTTGTCCCACCAACCTCGGTTACGTCGCATGCTCCCTCCTGTCCTACGAATCTGTGTCATCTTTTCTTTTCTCCCTATCTCATCACCCCTTGTTACCTCCCTGATCACTTTTATAAAGTAAGTTCTCGCGAGCAGGGCCCTCCGCCCTCTTCTTCTTGTCTCTGTCAGTAGGTATACTCTGTAGCTAAGCCTACACAGGCATTTATGTATATACTATGCTATTCTGCGACTTAGTCTTCCGCTCTGTATGTTGGCTTGGTACGGCGCTGTCCTGTAGAAAGGAAAGAGACGCCAGGAAGGTAATGATGTCATTCTGTCTCAGTAGCTGATGCATTTAGTGCCAGGACTGGGGTAAAGGTGGGGAATCTCCATAAATGGGATGGAATTTGTTTCCTAGTATCAGCATGTTCCATATCCCATTATGTAAGCTGTGACCTGGAGACCTAATGAACAGATTTCTCAATATACTATATGTACATTAGTTTTCTACCTTCCAGGTCTTCCTGTCCACAGGCCGCCAGTGCTTTGCTATAGCTCATCACATCATTCAGTTGTCATTCCTTGTGTTCTGTAGTAACAAGCTCCTACAGATGCTGTGGTGAGCGCCGACATCCCGAGCGCCGGTCACATGACCGCATCCCAGCTGCGGGTAGGCTGCCATTTCTGTACCGGCTGGTCTATACGTAACCGGTCCTTAGGGAAGCAGCTATCAGTGGCACCAGCTGTTCCTGTCCCCAGGTCTGAGCTGCTGGTGGGATAAATGTTCTCTTCACTATACGTCTGCGTGTATATAATCTGCGCTTATTCTCTTTTTGCAGACATTGTTTGAATATATCTTCCACCATGAAAACGACGTGAAAAATGTAAATATTTCTATTACTTAGAATCAAAGTGACATTTTGAATGTTGAGCAAAAGATTAAGGGGGTCATTCAGAGTTGATCGCTAGCTGCCGTTGTTCGCAGCGCAGCGATCAGGCTAAAAATCGGCACTTCTGCGCATGCGGCTCAATGCGCACGCGTGTCGTACTTTCACAAAAGTCGATGCAGTTTCACACAAGGTCTAGCGACGCTTTTCAGTCGCACTGCTGGCCGCAGAGTGATTGACATGAAGTGGGCGTTTCTGGGAGGTAACTGACCGTTTTTGGGGAGTGTGTGTAAAAACGCAGGCGTGCCTGGAGAAACGTAGGCGTGGCTGGCCGAACGCAGGGTGTGTTCGTGACGTCAAAACGGGAACTAAACAGTCTGAAGTGATCGCAAGCTAGGAGTAGGTCTCGAGCTGCTCAGAAACTGCACAATCTATTTTTGTAGCAGCGCTGCGATCCTTTCGTTCGCACTTCTGCTAAGCTAAGATACATTCCCAGATGGCGGCGGCTTAGCGTTTGCATGGCTGCTAAAAGCAGCTAGCGAGCGAACAACTCGGAATGAGGGCCTAAGTGTTTTACTGAATGCATTACATTAATACTTTTTAGAAACGTTATCTTTTTTCGCCCCCCAAAAAAACAAGCGGGTTGGGGACCCCCCCAAATCATCGGATCTCTGAGCTTAAGATGGCAGTGATGAAAAGTAGGGGGGGAAACGGCATAGGGTTCCCACTGTTTGTTACTAACTAGCACTAGGCTGAACCAGCCAGGGGGACACTATAGCGGAGAGATACACAGCATGGGGTCCCCTGCCATAATATCTGCCCAGGGCTGGTGACACTACATCGGGGAGCCACACAGCGTGGGGTCCCCTGCCATAATATCAGCCCAGGGCTGGTGACACTATAGCGGAGACGCACAGTGTGGGGTCCCCTGACATAATATCAGCCCAGGGCTGGTGACACTATAGCGGGGAGACGCACAGTGTGGGGTCCCCTGACATAATATCAGCCCAGGGCTGGTGACACTATAGCGGGGAGACGCACAGCGTGGGGTCCCCTGCCATAATATCAGCCCAGGCTGGTGACACTATAGCGGAGACGCACAGCGTGGGGTCCCCTGACATAATATCAGCCCAGGGCTGGTGACACTATAGCGGGGAGACGCACAGCGTGGGGTCCCCTGACATAATATCAGCCCAGGGCTGGTGACACTATAGCGGGGAGACGCACAGTGTGGGGTCCCCTGACATAATATCAGCCCAGGGCTGGTGACACTATAGCGGGGAGACGCACAGCGTGGGGTCCCCTGCCATAATATCAGCCCAGGCTGGTGACACTATAGCGGAGACGCACAGCGTGGGGTCCCCTTTCATAATATCAGCCCAGGGCTGGTGACACTATAGCGGAGACGCACAGTGTGGGGTCCCCTGACATAATATCAGCCCAGGGCTGGTGACACTATAGCGGGGAGACGCACAGCGTGGGGTCCCCTGCCATAATATCAGCCCAGGGCTGGTGACACTATAGCGGAGACGCACAGTGTGGGGTCCCCTGACATAATATCAGCCCAGGGCTGGTGACACTATAGCGGGGAGACGCACAGTGTGGGGTCCCCTGACATAATATCAGCCCAGGGCTGGTGACACTATAGCGGGGAGACGCACAGCGTGGGGTCCCCTGCCATAATATCAGCCCAGGCTGGTGACACTATAGCGGAGACGCACAGCGTGGGGTCCCCTTTCATAATATCAGCCCAGGGCTGGTGACACTATAGCGGAGACGCACAGTGTGGGGTCCCCTGACATAATATCAGCCCAGGGCTGGTGACACTATAGCGGAGACACACAGCGTGGGGTCCCCTGACATAATATCAGCCCAGGGCTGGTGACACTATAGCGGGGAGACGCACAGTGTGGGGTCCCCTGACATAATATCAGCCCAGGGCTGGTGACACTATAGCGGGAAGACGCACAGCGTGGGGTCCCCTGCCATAATATCAGCCCAGGCTGGTGACACTATAGCGGAGAGACGCACAGTGTGGGGTCCCCTTTCATAATATCAGCCCAGGGGTGGTCACACTATAGCGGAGACGCACAGTGTGGGGTCCCCTGACATAATATCAGCCCAGGGCTGGTGACCCTATAGCGGGGAGACGCACAGCGTGGGGTCCCCTGACATAATATCAGCCCAGGGCTGGTGACACTATAGCGGGGAGACGTACAGCGTGGGGTCCCCTGCCATAATATCAGCCCAGGCTGGTGACACTATAGCGGAGACACACAGCGTGGGGTCCCCTGACATAATATCAGCCCAGGGCTGGTGACACTATATCGGGGAGACACACAGCGTGGGGTCCCCTGACATAATATCAGCCCAGGCTGGTGACACTATAGCGGGGAGACGCACAGCGTGGGGTTCCCTGCCATAATATCAGCCCAGGCTGGTGACACTATAGCGGAGACACACAGCGTGGGGTCCCCTGCCATAATATCAGCCCAGGCTGGTGACACTATAGCGGAGACGCACAGCGTGGGGTCCCCTGACATAATATCAGCCCAGGGCTGGTGACACTATAGCGGGGAGACGCACAGCGTGGGGTCCCCTGACATAATATCAGCCCAGGGCTGGTGACACTATAGCGGGGAGACGCACAGTGTGGGGTCCCCTGACATAATATCAGCCCAGGGCTGGTGACACTATAGCGGGAAGACGCACAGCGTGGGGTCCCCTGCCATAATATCAGCCCAGGCTGGTGACACTATAGCGGAGAGACGCACAGTGTGGGGTCCCCTTTCATAATATCAGCCCAGGGGTGGTCACACTATAGCGGAGACGCACAGTGTGGGGTCCCCTGACATAATATCAGCCCAGGGCTGGTGACACTATAGCGGAGACACACAGCGTGGGGTCCCCTGACATAATATCAGCCCAGGGCTGGTGACCCTATAGCGGGGAGACGCACAGCGTGGGGTCCCCTGCCATAATATCAGCCCAGGCTGGTGACACTATAGCGGAGACACACAGCGTGGGGTCCCCTGACATAATATCAGCCCAGGGCTGGTGACACTATAGCGGGGAGACGTACAGCGTGGGGTCCCCTGCCATAATATCAGCCCAGGCTGGTGACACTATAGCGGAGACACACAGCGTGGGGTCCCCTGACATAATATCAGCCCAGGGCTGGTGACACTATATCGGGGAGACACACAGCGTGGGGTCCCCTGACATAATATCAGCCCAGGCTGGTGACACTATAGCGGGGAGACGCACAGCGTGGGGTTCCCTGCCATAATATCAGCCCAGGCTGGTGACACTATAGCGGAGACACACAGCGTGGGGTCCCCTGCCATAATATCAGCCCAGGCTGGTGACACTATAGCGGAGACGCACAGCGTGGGGTCCCCTGACATAATATCAGCCCAGGGCTGGTGACACTATAGCGGGGAGACGCACAGCGTGGGGTCCCCTGACATATCAGCCCAGGGCTGGTGACACTATAGCGGGGAGACGCACAGTGTGGGGTCCCCTGACATAATATCAGCCCAGGGCTGGTGACACTATAGCGGGGAGACGCACAGCGTGGGGTCCCCTGCCATAATATCAGCCCAGGCTGGTGACACTATAGCGGAGACGCACAGCGTGGGGTCCCCTTTCATAATATCAGCCCAGGGCTGGTGACACTATAGCGGAGACGCACAGTGTGGGGTCCCCTGACATAATATCAGCCCAGGGCTGGTGACACTATAGCGGGAAGACGCACAGCGTGGGGTCCCCTGCCATAATATCAGCCCAGGCTGGTGACACTATAGCGGAGACACACAGCGTGGGGTCCCCTGACATAATATCAGCCCAGGGCTGGTGACACTATATCGGGGAGACACACAGCGTGGGGTCCCCTGACATAATATCAGCCCAGGCTGGTGACACTATAGCGGGGAGACGCACAGCGTGGGGTCCCCTGCCATAATATCAGCCCAGGCTGGTGACACTATAGCGGAGACACACAGCGTGGGGTCCCCTGCCATAATATCAGCCCAGGCTGGTGACACTATAGCGGAGACACACAGCGTGGGGTCCCCTGCCATAATATCAGCCCAGGGGTGGTCACACTATAGCGGAGACGCACAGTGTGGGGTCCCCTGACATAATATCAGCCCAGGGGTGGTCACACTATAGCGGAGACGCACAGCGTGGGGTCCCCTGACATAATATCAGCCCAGGGCTGGTGACACTATAGCGGGGAGACACAGCGTGGGGTCCCCTGACATAATATCAGCCCAGGGCTGGTGACACTATAGCGGGGAGACACACAGTGTGGGGTCCCCTGACATAATATCAGCCCAGGGCTGGTGACACTATAGCGGGGAGACACACAGCGTGGGGTCTCCTGACATATCAGCCCAGGGGTGGTGACACTATGGCAGGGAGATGCACAGCGTGGGGTCCCCTGACATAATATCAGCCCAGGGGTGGTGACACTATGGCAGGGAGATGCACAGCGTGGGGTCCCCTGACATAATATCAGCCCAGGGGTGGTGACACTATATCGGGGAGACGCACAGTCCTCCCTGGGAGAAGGATGCCTACGTGGAATGAAGAGGAACTAATCCATGTAATAAACTCCAGTGTAACTCCGGTATGTGTGCCCTGTGTTTTATTTTTATATTTCTTGTACAGGTGGACTACAAGTGCCAGGGAGCTCTTGATGCGTGGGCGTTCTGGCACTTGTGGTTTAGTCCATCGGTAAAGAACAATCAGTGTGCCGCACATTGGGGAGCTATGTACATTGTCTTCCCACGCTTAGCGTTGTGCCGGGTGGTGTTTCGGCAGGAAGTAATGTCTGTCTGTGTGGTTCCAGGCGCTGGAGATGGCGGCACTGGCCACAGAATATGCGCAGTTCAAGGACTGGTGGTGGAAGGTGCAGCTGGGAAAGTGCTATTACCGGTGAGTATATCTGTTACTCTACACAGTGCTGTTCCTGCAGCAGCGTATGCTGGACCTGTAACGGAGGGTTGATAAGTCAGTGCGTCGTGTCATCTTGTGCACACTTCTGTAATATGGCGCATTGTGTCTGACGTGAAGGTGTATAGCCGTGCTCCTCGCAGTGACTGACCACTCATTCTGTGGGTATTACATTACTGCCCCATCAGTTTGCCCTCACGTGCGGGCACCGTCCTTTACTCTATAGAGTAGATCATGTGATACAAGGAGTGACCTCGCCACGTTCTGTGCTGTGCTGGTACAGGTCATGTGACATCAGAACCGGATCCTCATGTCTGTACCATATCCCATGTTTTGCGTCTTACAATCTGCCTGACAACCACGTCTTTCCGCTTTCCCGTAGGCTGGGTCTGTTCCGTGAAGCAGAAAATCAGTTTAAATCGGCTCTGTCACATCAGGACATCGTGGATATATTCCTGTACCTGGGGAAGGTAAGTTCAGGGAAATCGCATCACGTTGTAGAACGCGCCAAATGTTAGAAATAACTTGCACTGGACACATTGTGGTGTCATCCGATTTCTGCGTCTAAAGGGCACATCAGCAGCTGAGAATCCTCGCCAGCTTGTGGCGGTGTATGGTGACTGAGGTGTTCGGTGATAGCGTCATGTCACCATACGACAAGCTGGCGATCAGCTGATGACAGAAATCTGACACTGCACACCTCAGTGTGTGACCATGTGTCCGCCAGCCGCCATCTTACACCTGACGCTGGGACAGTATAACTGATATGAGGCGCAGTGCAATGGCCGTGAGAGAGCTGCCTGGCCCATGAGGAAAACGTTACACACGTGAGACGTCTTGTTACCTTACTCACTGAACCACCCTCGTGTCCTGCAGTCATCTTCACGCCTGAGATGTGTATTGGGATCACACCCGGAGACGCCGGGGATTTACTGGTGGAGTCGGGGGCACACCTGGAGATGCCGGGGATTTAATGGTGGAGTCGGGGGCACTCCTGGAGATGCCGGGGATTTACTGGTGGAGTCGGGGGCACACCTGGAGATGCCGGAGACTTACTGGTGGAGTCGGGGGCACACCTGGATATGCCGGGGATTTACTGGTGGAGTCGGGGGCACACCTGGAGATGCCGGGGATTTACTGGTGGAGTCGGGGGCACACCTGGAGATGCCGGGGATTTACTGGTTGAGTCTGGGACACACCTGGAGATGCTGGGGATTTACTGGTTGAGTCTGGGACACACCTGGAGAGGCCGGGATTTACTGCTGGAGTAGGGGGCACACCTGGGGACGCTGGGGATTTGTTGGTGGAGTCGGGGGCACACCTGGGGATGCCGGGGATTTGTTGGTGGAGTCGGGGGCACACCTGGAGAGGCCGGGATTTACTGCTGGAGTAGGGGGCACACCTGGGGACGCTGGGGATTTGTTGGTGGAGTCGGGGGCACACCTGGGGACGCTGGGGATTTGTTGGTGGAGTCGGGGGCACACCTGGAGATGCCGGGGATTTGTTGGTGGAGTCGGGGGCACACCTGGAGAGGCCGGGATTTACTGGTGGAGTAGGGGGCACACCTGGGGACGCTGGGGATTTGTTGGTGGAGTCGGGGGCACTCCTGGGGATGCCGGGGATTTGTTGGAGGAGTCGGGGGCACACCTGGAGACGCCGGGGACTTGTTGCTGGCATCTTACCATCCCCACATAAAGTCACAGTGCCCTAAGGCTGTCTCTGAAGCACAGGAGCAGAAGAGAGCCGCTGTGTGACGCTTCTCTTCCTCCCTTCTGACGCATCCTTCTGCTCCCTCTCCTGTACTCGCATTAGACAGGAGAGACAGCAGGGGAGTGGGTGACAGATGTATAATGGCACCTATTACTGGCATCAGATGAAGGTTTGCTGTATACTGCTGGATCATACACTGTTAGCTAGTGGTAGGAAAATGTTACTTCTGCCTCCATATATACACTGCGTCTCTGATTTCAGGTGTACGCGCGGATGGACCAGCCCCTGACTGCTTTAGCCCTCTACAAACAAGGTTTAGACCGCTTTCCGAAAGAAGTGACCCTCCTGTGCGCAGTGGCCCGGATCCACGAGGTGGGGGCACATCACATTATTATCACATGATCAGGAGGGCACTGGCCGTAGTCCTGGACTGCGCTGCAGAATATACACGGCTGTCAGCCATATATGAATGTCTCTGTAGATGACCTTGTGGGGATCGGGCACAGTTACATACAATGTAAATTATGGATGGAATAAAACCCACAGCTTCCGCCACCTCCGCATACCTAGCAGAACGCGTCTTCTGACGCCAGCAGCGGAATGCGACGTTGCTTCAGTCACTATAATGGTGGGCGTCAGTGTAATTCACAGGCCATATATCTTTCTATACTCCATAACAAACATCACTCGCCCTCCCTTAGGTATCATGTGATTACCGCAAACCGTATCCTGCACATAGATCGCAGCTGCATCACTGGCAGAGTAATGCCATCACATGATCTGCATTTAGACTTGCGCAATTTCTTCTGCATGGGACGCAAGAAATTGGACCCGTTCATCTCCCATGAACTCCAGAGTGTGCAAGTGATTGTGCTGGAGACGGATTTACTGTACCACGCCGGCGTTCATGCCTGTGAGCAGCGTATACACACTGGGGTATATAAGCAGACTGAGGGCCTAATTCAGGTCGAATCGCAGCAGCAAATTTGTTAGCTAATGGGCAAAACCATGTGCACTGCAGGTGGGGCAGATGTAACGTGCACTGCAGGGGGGGCAGATGTAACATGTGCAGAGAGAGTTAGATTTGGGTGGGGTGTGCTCAAACTGAAATCTAAACTGCAGTGTAAAAATAAAGCAGCCAGTATTTACCCTGCACAGAAACAATATAACCCACCCAAATCTAACTCTCTCTGCACATGTTACATCTGCCCCCCCCCCCCCCCCCAGCAGTGCACATGGTTTTGTCCATCTGCTAACAAATTTGCTGCTGCGATCAGGTCTGAATTAGGCCCTGTGTTAGCAGGGGGATATCACTAACAATGTGTCCTGTACCCAATCTGCTTTACGTGTCTCCTCATTCAGGAAATGAATAATCTGACCTCTTCCTCGGAGTACTACAAGGAGGTTCTCAAGCAGGACAACACTCACGTGGAAGCCATTGCGTGTATCGGGAGTAACCACTTTTACACAGACCAGCCGGAGATTGCGCTGCGGTTCTACAGGTGCGCAGCGTTGTATATTACAGATATCACTATGACATCATAGGGCCACATCTGGGCAGGGAAAGGTCATTGTGGGGTTCTGGCATCACCAGGATTCAGGAGAAGACTTTGTGCTGACGATCTCTTCTGTAGGGCGGTGCACGTGTCTGTGTAGGAGCCACACCTGTGCAGGGAGTAATAGGAAGGCCCGGCACTAATGTAATACACAGCGTGATGTCTCTGCCAGGCTAGATTGCTCCTCGTGCAGCACTGGTTAATAAGGGTACTTCTTGTCCTTCTCTCACAGGCGCCTCCTGCAGATGGGTGTCTATAACTGCCAACTCTATAACAATCTGGGGCTGTGCTGCTTCTACGCCCAGCAGTATGACCTGATCCTCACCTCCTTTGAGAGGGCTCTGTCGCTGGCGGAGAATGAGGAGGAGGCTGCAGACGTCTGGTACAACTTGGGCCATGTTGCTGTGGTACGTAGATACTGGCGGAAAAAGCATAATGTTCCAAAAACTTTCCCTGTGCTTTGTAAAGAGTGGCCATGTGCACCGTAACATGCCAATAACAGGGGTTACTCAGACCCCGAAGGTCTGCGACATCATGTGACCCGTAACATGCCAATAACCGGGGTTACTCAGACCCCGAAGGTCTGCGTCATCATGTGCACCGTAACATGCCAATAACGGGGGTTACTCAGACCCCGAAGTCTGCGACATCATGTGACCCATAACATGCCAATAACAGGGGTTACTCAGACCCCGAAGGTCTGCGACGTCATGTGACCCGTAACATGCCAATAACAGGTGTTACTCAGACCCCGAAGGTCTGCGACATCATGTGACCCATAACATGCCAAAAACAGGGGTTACTCAGACCCCGAAGGTCTGCGACATCGTGTGACCCATAACATGCCAATAACAGGGGTTACTCAGACCCCGAAGGTCTGCGACATCATGTGACCCGTAACATGCCAATAACAGGGGTTACTCAGATCCTGAAGGTCTGCGACATCGTGTGACCCATAACATGCCAATAACAGGGGTTACTCAGATCCCGAAGGTCTGCGTCATCGTGTGACCCGTAACATGCCAATAACGGGTTACTCAGATCCCGAAGGTCTGCGTCATCATGTGACCCGTAACATGCCAATAACAGGTGTTACTCAGACCCCGAAGGTCTGCGACATCGTGTGACCCGTAACATGCCAATAACAGGGGTTACTCAGACCCCGAAGGTCTGCGACATCGTGTGACCCGTAACATGCCAATAACAGGTGTTACTCAGACCCCGAAGGTCTGCGACATCGTGTGCACCGTAACATGCCAATAACAGGTGTTACTCAGACCCCGAAGGTCTGTGACATCGTGTGACCCATAACATGCCAATAACAGGGGTTACTCAGATCCCGAAGGTCTGCGACCTCATGTGACCCGTAACATGCCAATAACAGGGGTTACTCAGACCCCGAAGGTCTGCGACATCGTGTGACCCATAACATGCCAATAACAGGGGTTACTCAGACCCCGAAGGTCTGCGACATCATGTGCACCGTAACATGCCAATAACAGGGGTTACTCAGATCCCGAGGGTCTGTGACGTCGTGTGACCCGTAACATGCCAATAACAGGTGTTACTCAGATCCTGAAGGTCTGCGACGTCATGTGACCCGTAACATGCCAATAACAGGTGTTACTCAGATCCTGAAGGTCTGCGACATCGTGTGACCCGTAACATGCCAATAACAGGGGTTACTCAGATCCCGAGGGTCTGTGACATCGTGTGACCCGTAACATGCCAATAACAGGGGTTACTCAGACCCCGAAGGTCTGCGACATCATGTGACCCGTAACATGCCAATAACAGGTGTTACTCAGATCCTGAAGGTCTGCGACATCGTGTGACCCGTAACATGCCAATAACAGGGGTTACTCAGACCCCGAAGGTCTGCGTCATCGTGTGACCCGTAACATGCCAATAACAGGGGTTACTCAGATCCCGAAGGTCTGCGACATCGTGTGACCCGTAACATGCCAATAACAGGGGTTACTCAGATCCCGAAGGTCTGCGTCATCGTGTGCACCGTAACATGCCAATAATAAATCACTAGTGCTAGTATAACCCAGGCAAAGACATAGGAGGCGTAATATTAATGATGCGCTAACTGCATATTACCTAGTAGCCATTTATATTGTGGTGGTGACTAGTGTCTAAGTGATACGTCCCAGTTCCGCCAGTCACCTGACCCGTGTGTATATGACTTGTTGTGTAAGTGATACGTCCCAGTGCTGCCAGTCACCTGACCCGTGTGTATATGACTTGCATCTTTGTTTTCTTAGGGGATTGGAGACCTCGGTCTGGCCTATCAGTGCTTCAAGCTGACGCTAGCCAGTAACAATGATCATGCAGAAGCCTATAATAACCTGGCTGTCCTGGAGATGCGGAAGAATCGCGTAGAGCAGGTCTGTAACTGGAGGTGGGGGTGAGCGGCACCGCAATGCCTCATACCTGTTATCTAACTGGGGAGTGAGCGGCACCGCGATGCCTCAATGCCTCATACCTGTTATGTAACTGGGGAGTGAGCGGCACTGCGATGCCTCATACCTGTTATGTAACTGGGGAGTGAGCGGCACTGCGGTGCCTCATACCTGTTATGTAACTGGGGAGTGAGCGGCACTGCGGTGCCTCATACCTGTTATGTAACTGGGGAGTGAGCAGCACTGCGATGCCTCATACCTGTTATGTAACTGGGAAGTGAGCGGCACTGCGATGCCTCATACCTGTTATCTAACTGGGGAGTGAGCGGCACTGCGATGCCTCATACCTGTTATCTAACTGGGGAGTGAGCGGCACTGCGATGCCTCATACCTGTTCTCTAACTGGGGAGTGAGCGGCACTGCGATGCCTCATACCTGTTCTCTAACTGGGGAGTGAGCGGCACTGCGATGCCTCATACCTGTTATCTAACTGGGGAGTGAGCGGCACTGTGATGCCTCATACCTGTTATCTAACTGGGGAGCGGCACTGCGATGCCTCATACCTGTTATCTAACTGGGGAGTGAGCGGCACTGCGATGCCTCATATCTGTTATGTAACTGGGGAGTGAGCGGCACTGCGATGCCTCATATCTGTTATGTAACTGGGGAGTGAGCGGCACTGCGATGCCTCATACCTGTTATGTAACTGGGGAGTGGGCGGCACTGCGATACCTCATACCTGTTATGTAACTGGGGAGTGGGCGGCACTGCGATGCCTCATACCTGTTATGTAACTGGGGAGTGAGCGGCACTGCGATGCCTCATACCTGTTATGTAACTGGGGAGTGAGCGGCACTGCGATGCCTCATACCTGTTATGTAACTGGGGAGTGAGCGGCACTGCGATGCCTCATACCTGTTATGTAACTGGGGAGTGAGCGGCACTGCGATGCCTCATACCTGTTATGTAACTGGGGAGTGAGCGGCACTGCGATGCCTCATACCTGTTATGTAACTGGGGAGTGAGCGGCACTGCGATGCCTCATACCTGTTATGTAACTGGGGAGTGAGCGGCACTGCGATGCCTCATACCTGTTATGTAACTGGGGAGTGAGCGGCACTGCGATGCCTCATACCTGTTATGTAACTGGGGAGTGAGCGGCACTGCGATGCCTCATACCTGTTATGTAACTGGGGAGTGAGCGGCACTGCGATGCCTCATACCTGTTATGTAACTGGGGAGTGAGCGGCACTGCGATGCCTCATACCTGTTATGTAACTGGGGAGTGAGCGGCACTGCGATGCCTCATACCTGTTATGTAACTGGGGAGTGAGCGGCACTGCGATGCCTCATACCTGTTATGTAACTGGGGAGTGAGCGGCACTGCGATGCCTCATACCTGTTATGTAACTGGGGAGTGAGCGGCACTGCGATGCCTCATACCTGTTATGTAACTGGGGAGTGAGCGGCACTGCGATGCCTCATACCTGTTATGTAACTGGGGAGTGAGCGGCACTGCGATGCCTCATACCTGTTATGTAACTGGGGAGTGAGCGGCACTGCGATGCCTCATACCTGTTATGTAACTGGGGAGTGAGCGGCACTGCGATGCCTCATACCTGTTATGTAACTGGGGAGTGAGCGGCACTGCGATGCCTCATACCTGTTATGTAACTGGGGAGTGAGCGGCACTGCGATGCCTCATACCTGTTATGTAACTGGGGAGTGAGCGGCACTGCGATGCCTCATACCTGTTATGTAACTGGGGAGTGAGCGGCACTGCGATGCCTCATACCTGTTATGTAACTGGGGAGTGAGCGGCACTGCGATGCCTCATACCTGTTATGTAACTGGGGAGTGAGCGGCACTGCGATGCCTCATACCTGTTATGTAACTGGGGAGTGAGCGGCACTGCGATGCCTCATACCTGTTATGTAACTGGGGAGTGAAGCGGCACTGCGATGCCTCATACCTGTTATGTAACTGGGGAGTGAAGCGGCACTGCGATGCCTCATACCTGTTATGTAACTGGGGAGTGAGCGGCACTGCGATGCCTCGTTACTGAAAGACCCAGGATCAGATCCACCCGTTATCTGATCATATAATGTGTAACACAAGGAAGTTATTACCATTTGGTAGGATATACAGTATTATTTCTATTACAAAGCCCAAATGAACTTATGCTGGGAGTGTCCCCAGATGAGTGATGTCACACTAGCACATAATCTCTGTGATGTCATTACAGGCCCGGGCCCTGCTGCAGACCGCCGCCGCCCTGGCTCCTCACATGTATGAACCGCATTTCAACTTTGCCTCTCTCTCCGACAAGGTGAGATGTGTACGTCTGTATTGTCCGTGTACATGGGGGAGGGAGATAAATCATTGGCTGGCGCTGCTGACTGCTCGCGGCGTAGTGCACCAGTGCTGTACAGCCACGGAGGCCGCCATACTGCTGACAGTACATTATGTCCGTACTCCTGTGGTTACTCACCTGTGATACCATCTCCGCTATAGTCTGGATCCTGCGCTGGGAGGGGCTATTGCTGTATCTTGTCTGATTGGTGTATGTAAAATGTAATCTGCCCCAGCCCCCTGATGTGTAACTGGTCCGCAGACCTGCTGAGCGGCAGCGCAGCCTCTCCTGTATAGAAGCAGAAGGCAGCAGTGTTACTGTGCAGCCAATTCAGAATTGTGTGTTCATTCTTGTCTCTCTCTCCCCCCCCCCCCCCCCCCCCCCCATCATACACTGGTGATTGCCACATTAGCTCTGACCAATGTCTTACTCCACAGATCGGAGACCTCCAGAGCAGTTACGTAGCAGCTCAGAAGTCAGAGGCCGCCTTCCCTGACCACGTGGAGACTCAGCAGCTCATTAAGAAGCTTAGGCAGCATTTTGCAATGATCTGAAGCGGGATGTCACGCAGAGCTTGGTTATAGAGCTGACAGCAGCCGCTATGTAGTACTAGCAGCAGTGTAGAGGGCTGGGTGTAACATTACCAGGGAGCAGTGTGCTGGCATGTGATGCTGCAGTTATCACTACATAGAGAAGCAGGGTGTGACGCAGAGCTTGGTTATAGAGATGACAGCAGCCGCTATGTAGTACTAGCAGCAGTGTAGAGGGCTCGGTGTAACATTACCAGGGAGCAGTGTATGGCATGTGATGCTGCAGTTATCACTACATAGAGAAGCAGGGTGTGACGCAGAGCTTGGTTATAGAGATGACAGCAGCCTCTATGTAGTACTAGCAGCAGTGTAGAGGGCTGGGTGTAACATTACCAGGGAGCAGAGTGCTGGCATGTGATGCTGCAGTTATCACTACATAGAGAAGCAGGGTGTGACGCAGAGCTTGGTTATAGAGCTGACAGCAGCCGCTATGTAGTACTAGAAAAGGAGAGATGGCTGCGCTGGATTTCAGAAATAAATATTAGTAACAGTGGAGAGAGCCAACGTAACAGTAAGAAATGTCGTAATTTATTTAAAAGACTGTGGGATGATACATATAAAACAAATGATAAACCATAAGGGATAATTGCTCAGTTCATTAACTCACTTCAAATTTGTGTAATGAGACAACTGTAATGTAGATGCTGAAGTCCGTATTCCGTGACAAGGATGGATACTGTTCTTAATACACGGTAATGATGAAAAGAAGAGCAGTTGTAACACTCCAGTATTGAATCACGTATGTCTAGCCAGTGGATCAATCAGTAAAAAATACCTCTCACGTGGGCTCTCAGGATTCTCTAAGACTCGCCGCTTCACACACCCTGCTTAGGTGTTCCACATGCGGTACGGAGTTCAGGACTCTTTGACGGCAGTTTTCCTGACTTACTTCAGCTTCTTAACGGCCGCTGTCATCCGTGCAGTACAAGTCAGTCGATCCTTCACAGCAATCCGTCTCCTCTCCGCTGCAGAGCGGTAGTGGGCAACGCAGGATACCTGACCGGGGACGCCCGGTAAATGGACCAGCCCACGTGAGAGGTATTTTTTACTGATTGATCCACTGGCTAGACATACGTGATTCAATACTGGAGTGTTACAACTGCTCTTCTTTTCATCATTACCGTGTATTAAGAACAGTATCCATCCTTGTCACGGAATACGGACTTCAGCATCTACATTACAGTTGTCTCATTACACAAATTTGAAGTGAGTTAATGAACTGAGCAATTATCCCTTATGGTTTATCATTTGTTTTATATGTATCATCCCACAGTCTTTTAAATAAATTACGACATTTCTTACTTTTACGTTGGCTCTCTCCACTGTTACTAATATTTATTTCTGAAATCCAGCGCAGCCATCTCTCCTTTTCTCGTTTATTCCCACACACTATAACACATATAGTTATCTGGCTAGCGCAGTAGTTCAGAAATTATTTTTATCATTATTATTATCATTTTTATACATCCTCTGCTGAGGCGCTCATTTAGCAGTTAATTTATCGTGTCCTTGTCTGTGCTATGTAGTGGTAGCAGCAGTGTAGAGGGTTGGATGTAACATTACCAGGGAGCAGTGTATGGCATGTGATGCTGCAGTTATCACTACATAGAGAAGCAGGGTGTGACGCAGAGCTTGGTTATAGAGATGACAGCAGCCTCTATGTAGTAGTAGCAGCAGTGTAGAGGGCTGGGTGTATCATTACCAGGGAGCAGTGTATGGCATGTGATGCTGCAGTTATCACTACATAGAGAAGCAGGGTGTGACGCAGAGCTTGGTTATAGAGAGGACAGCAGCCGCTATGTAGTAGTAGCAGCAGTGTAGAGGGTTGGATGTAACATTACCAGGGAGCAGTGTGCTGGCATGTGATGCTGCAGTTATCACTACATAGAGAAGCAGGGTGTGACGCAGAGCTTGGTTATAGAGCTGACAGCAGCCGCTATGTAGTACTAGCAGCAGTGTAGAGGGCTGGGTGTAACATTACCAGGGAGCAGTGTGCTGGCATGTGATGCTGCAGTTATCACTACATAGAGAAGCAGGGTGTGACGCAGAGCTTGGTTATAGAGCTGACAGCAGCCGCTATGTAGTACTAGCAGCAGTGTAGAGGGCTGGGTGTAACATTACCAGGGAGCAGTGTGTGGCATGTGATGCTGCAGTTATCACTACATAGAGAAGCAGGGTGTGACGCAGAGCTTGGTTATAGAGAGGACAGCAGCCGCTATGTAGTAGTAGCAGCAGTGTAGAGGGTTGGATGTAACATTACCAGGGACCAGTGTATGGCGTGATGCTGCTGTTATCACTACATAGAGAAGCAGGATGTGATGCAGAGCTTGGTTATAGAGATGACAGCAGCCTCTATGTAGTAGTAGCAGCAGTGTAGAGGGCTGGGTGTATCATTACCAGGGAGCAGTGTATGGCATGTGATGCTGCAGTTATCACTACATAGAGAAGCAGGGTGTGACGCAGAGCTTGGTTATAGAGAGGACAGCAGCCGCTATGTAGTAGTAGCAGCAGTGTAGAGGGTTGGATGTAACATTACCAGGGAGCAGTGTATGGCATGTGATGCTGCAGTTATCACTACATAGAGAAGCAGGGTGTGACGCAGAGCTTGGTTATAGAGATGACAGCAGCCGCTATGTAGTACTAGCAGCAGTGTAGAGGGCTGGTTGTAACATTACCAGGGAGCAGTGTATGGCATGTGATGCTGCAGTTATCACTACATAGAGAAGCAGGGTGTGACGCAGAGCTTGGTTACAGAGAGGACAGCAGCCGCTATGTAGTACTAGCAGCAGTGTAGAGGGCTGGATGTAACATTACCAGGGAGCAGTGTATGGCATGTGATGCTGCAGTTATCACTACATAGAGAAGCAGGGTGTGACGCAGAGCTTGGTTATAGAGCTGACAGCAGCCGCTATGTAGTACTAGCAGCAGTGTAGAGGGCTGGGTGTAACATTACCAGGGAGCAGTGTGCTGGCATGTGATGCTGCAGTTATCACTACATAGAGAAGCAGGGTGTGACGCAGAGCTTGGTTATAGAGAGGACAGCAGCCGCTATGTAGTAGTAGCAGCAGTGTAGAGGGTTGGATGTAACATTACCAGGGACCAGTGTATGGCGTGATGCTGCTGTTATCACTACATAGAGAAGCAGGATGTGATGCAGAGCTTGGTTATAGAGATGACAGCAGCCTCTATGTAGTAGTAGCAGCAGTGTAGAGGGCTGGGTGTATCATTACCAGGGAGCAGTGTATGGCATGTGATGCTGCAGTTATCACTACATAGAGAAGCAGGGTGTGACGCAGAGCTTGGTTATAGAGAGGACAGCAGCCGCTATGTAGTAGTAGCAGCAGTGTAGAGGGTTGGATGTAACATTACCAGGGAGCAGTGTATGGCATGTGATGCTGCAGTTATCACTACATAGAGAAGCAGGGTGTGACGCAGAGCTTGGTTATAGAGATGACAGCAGCCGCTATGTAGTACTAGCAGCAGTGTAGAGGGCTGGTTGTAACATTACCAGGGAGCAGTGTATGGCATGTGATGCTGCAGTTATCACTACATAGAGAAGCAGGGTGTGACGCAGAGCTTGGTTACAGAGAGGACAGCAGCCGCTATGTAGTACTAGCAGCAGTGTAGAGGGCTGGATGTAACATTACCAGGGAGCAGTGTATGGCATGTGATGCTGCAGTTATCACTACATAGAGAAGCAGGGTGTGACGCAGAGCTTGGTTATAGAGCTGACAGCAGCCGCTATGTAGTACTAGCAGCAGTGTAGAGGGCTGGGTGTAACATTACCAGGGAGCAGTGTGCTGGCATGTGATGCTGCAGTTATCACTACATAGAGAAGCAGGGTGTGACGCAGAGCTTGGTTATAGAGAGGACTAGCAGCAGTGTAGAGGGCTGGATGTAACATTACCAGGGACCAGTGTATGGCATGTGATGCTGCAGTTATCACTACATAGAGGAGCAGGGTGTGACGCAGAGCTTGGTTATAGAGCTGACAGCAGCCGCTATGTAGTACTAGCAGCAGTGTAGAGGGCTGGGTGTAACATTACCAGGGAGCAGTGTGCTGGCATGTGATGCTGCAGTTATCACTACATAGAGAAGCAGGGTGTGACGCAGAGCTTGGTTATAGAGATGACAGCAGCCTCTATGTAGTACTAGCAGCAGTGTAGAGGGCTGGATGTAACATTACCAGAGAGCAGAGTGCTGGCATGTGATGCTGCAGTTATCACTACATAGAGAAGCAGGGTGTGACGCAGAGCTTGGTTATAGAGATGACAGCAGCCTCTATGTAGTAGTAGCAGCAGTGTAGAGGGCTGGGTGTATCATTACCAGGGAGCAGTGTATGGCATGTGATGCTGCAGTTATCACTACATAGAGAAGCAGGGTGTGACGCAGAGCTTGGTTATAGAGAGGACAGCAGCCGCTATGTAGTAGTAGCAGCAGTGTAGAGGGTTGGATGTAACATTACCAGGGAGCAGTGTGCTGGCATGTGATGCTGCAGTTATCACTACATAGAGAAGCAGGGTGTGACGCAGAGCTTGGTTATAGAGCTGACAGCAGCCGCTATGTAGTACTAGCAGCAGTGTAGAGGGCTGGGTGTAACATTACCAGGGAGCAGTGTGTGGCATGTGATGCTGCAGTTATCACTACATAGAGAAGCAGGGTGTGACGCAGAGCTTGGTTATAGAGAGGACAGCAGCCGCTATGTAGTAGTAGCAGCAGTGTAGAGGGTTGGATGTAACATTACCAGGGAGCAGTGTATGGCATGTGATGCTGCAGTTATCACTACATAGAGAAGCAGGGTGTGACGCAGAGCTTGGTTACAGAGAGGACAGCAGCCGCTATGTAGTACTAGCAGCAGTGTAGAGGGCTGGATGTAACATTACCAGGGACCAGTGTATGGCATGTGATGCTGCAGTTATCACTACATAGAGGAGCAGGGTGTGACGCAGAGCTTGGTTATAGAGCTGACAGCAGCCGCTATGTAGTACTAGCAGCAGTGTAGAGGGCTGGGTGTAACATTACCAGGGAGCAGTGTGCTGGCATGTGATGCTGCAGTTATCACTACATAGAGAAGCAGGGTGTGACGCAGAGCTTGGTTATAGAGATGACAGCAGCCTCTATGTAGTACTAGCAGCAGTGTAGAGGGCTGGATGTAACATTACCAGAGAGCAGAGTGCTGGCATGTGATGCTGCAGTTATCACTACATAGAGAAGCAGGGTGTGACGCAGAGCTTGGTTATAGAGATGACAGCAGCCTCTATGTAGTACTAGCAGCAGTGTAGAGGGCTGGATGTAACATTACCAGAGAGCAGAGTGCTGGCATGTGATGCTGCAGTTATCACTACATAGAGAAGCAGGGTGTGACGCAGAGCTTGGTTATAGAGAGGACAGCAGCCGCTATGTAGTAGTAGCAGCAGTGTAGAGGGTTGGATGTAACATTACCAGGGAGCAGTGTGCTGGCATGTGATGCTGCAGTTATCACTACATAGAGAAGCAGGGTGTGACGCAGAGCTTGGTTATAGAGCTGACAGCAGCCGCTATGTAGTACTAGCAGCAGTGTAGAGGGCTGGGTGTAACATTACCAGGGAGCAGTGTGCTGGCATGTGATGCTGCAGTTATCACTACATATAGAAGCAGGGTGTGACGCAGAGCTTGGTTACAGAGAGGACAGCAGCCGCTATGTAGTACTAGCAGCAGTGTAGAGGGCTGGGTGTAACATTACCAGGGAGCAGTGTGTGGCATGTGATGCTGCAGTTATCACTACATAGAGAAGCAGGGTGTGACGCAGAGCTTGGTTATAGAGAGGACAGCAGCCGCTATGTAGTAGTAGCAGCAGTGTAGAGGGTTGGATGTAACATTACCAGGGAGCAGTGTATGGCGTGATGCTGCTGTTATCACTACATAGAGAAGCAGGATGTGATGCAGAGCTTGGTTATAGAGATGACAGCAGCCTCTATGTAGTACTAGCAGCAGTGTAGAGGGCTGGGTGTAACATTACCAGGGAGCAGTGTGTGGCATGTGATGCTGCAGTTATCACTACATAGAGAAGCAGGGTGTGACGCAGAGCTTGGTTATAGAGAGGACAGCAGCCGCTATGTAGTAGTAGCAGCAGTGTAGAGGGTTGGATGTAACATTACCAGGGAGCAGTGTATGGCGTGATGCTGCTGTTATCACTACATAGAGAAGCAGGATGTGATGCAGAGCTTGGTTATAGAGATGACAGCAGCCTCTATGTAGTACTAGCAGCAGTGTAGTGGGCTGGGTGTAACATTACCAGGGAGCAGAGTGCTGGCATGTGATGCTGCAGTTATCACTACATAGAGAAGCCGGTGATCAAAGTAATCCTTCCTCTCCTAGGTATGAATCCCCGCAGGTCACATTTATATATTGGTAGTAGTATAAAGGCGTTCCAGAAAATTCTGCGTTTTATTATTCCCTCTTCTTATCTAACTTGTGACATTCACAAAAGAAGAATTGTGTTTCGGCAGAGAACAGACAAGTCGTTAATCTCCTGCTTTGTGTAGTCGTGGCTGATTTTACTCCCAGTACCGAATGGATCCATTTACTATGAAGGTGACTGGTTGGGCATGCATGCTGCAATTAGCTAATTGCAATAACTGAGCCATATAGCATCCGGCAGCTCAATACACCGCTGCTCCCGTCACTGCCCTATGTATGCGTATGGACTTAAATCCAGCTACTTCTAGAACCGTCAGTTCTCCCAGTTCATGCAAGTCTCCTGCTAACATTGTATATAGATGTATTCTGTAACTACTACATCCATGTCAGTCTGTAAATAGGAAATAAAGGATTTTAGCATTTGTCAGCTCTCCTGTTCCTGTATTACCCTTGCCCGCAGCTCTGGAGTCCTCCCTCCTGCAGGGGATGTAAAACAGAATTACACCGTTCACACGTTCATCACAGCGGAAGCTGGTGTAAATCATTCATGGGACCTTCCCTCACATTAAGGGAATATAGCAACAAACAAGCCACTTGCTGACCGGGATTGTGTACAAGACCATTATAGCGGTCCGTTTGTTACAGGGTAAACTCGCAGGCATGTTACTGTAATTAATGTCTCACAGGTATTACTTGGCTTTTATAATGTATGAAGGCCAAGTATAACTTGTTCTCCTTTATCAGATTTAACACAACATTGAGCTGTAAGACTCAGGATAACAATTTGTCTATATACTCTATAGTATACACTCCTTACCTACTTCTTCATGTTTATAAAAGAACTTGTGACAGGAATCTGCTCATAAGGGTGCACTCTATCCCATTCACATATGATAGATAGATAGATATATATATTATATATATCTCAAAGAATTTGTATTTATTACTAAGTACATGTTTAAAAATTGAAATGCCAATACCCACGTGGAATGTATTCTTTCATTCGTAATCCCACATGTGGTATTATTATGACCTGAATATGAGGTCATACAAAGCGATATATTAAAAACAAAGATATAGGAAAAAGTGATAAAGTTTTTTAGACAAATTTTTGTCTGTGCGAAAAAATAATGATTTTAAAACCAAATCGTGTGCGGTCTCTTTATTCTTCTATATACTTATTATACTCTTTTGTTGAGCTTTAATGTTCTTATGCTCCAATATTAGTGTAGAATTTCAAAGATGCCAGCACTGTGTTCTATTGCTTCATTTCCCTTTCTTATAATACATCTGTTATATGCCAATAGATACACCTATAAATAGATGAAAATAACTGTGTATATACTAGAGTAATTTATTCTCTAGAATTTGTGGTATGTATAGTTACAGAGCTGCCAGCACTGTATTCTATTGTTTTCCTTTCATGTAATGTGTCTGTTGTATGCCAATAATTATACCAGCATGCGTTTGAGAATAACTGTGTGCATATACTGGAGTCATTTATTCTCTAGAGTTTATGGTGCACTATGTTGCCTTTTAAATGGAAACATTGGCTAGTTGTTTGCAACCATGTATCCATTGGTCAGCCAGACACATATGTGTCTTGTTCTCAGGGCACTCCTGAGCTTGTTAAAGTAAACACTGGAATAAGACAGTATGTAAATAATACGTTTCTATGTAATAATGGTTATAAATGTATCTCATGTTCTGATACATAACAAATATGAAGGTGTCCGGTTGTTAATGTTATATTCCAAATGGACGGAGTATGGACACACTTGAAACCGTTCTTTAATTGGATCAGTGCTGTGCTGTGTATATGGTCCTGGAACAAACAATATATGTCCCTCCAACACCTTTTGTTTCAATAAAAACAAATTCTTTATTTGAGAACTCTCTTTCTCTCTCTCTCTCTGTCTGTGTGTGTGTATATGTATGTATATATATATATATATATATATATATATATATATATATATTTATCTATATATATATATATCTACTCTCTCTATATCTATCTATATATATATATATATATATATATATATATATAATATACCTGCACAATTGTCCCGGCACTCTGTTTATCCACTAGGGATACATCTTGCTCCGGTGCCCTCCCCTAACGAGGGTCTCCCCTCTGGTGTAGATAACAGCAAAGAATGAGGCGGCACTCGGAGACTGTGTAACAACGTGTATTCAGAGAAAGTGCAATCAACGTTTCGGGGACCAGTTCCCCTTCTTCAGGATAAAGTGGCAGTGCAAAAACAAGTGTTTAAATAACAATCCCAGTACTTACCCTCCCCTCAGCGTACAAACAATGCTCCTGGCGTTTCCAGCTGGTCACTCCGTCTGGGCTTCCGCCCGGCGCCTCCGTTCGCGTCAGCGTAACCAGGAAGTGACGTCGCGGGAACCCCCCGTGCGGCCATGGAAACGCTATATATGTTTGTTTATAGCGTTTCCATGGCCGCACGGGGGGTTCCCGCGACGTCACTTCCTGGTTACGCTGACGCGAACGGAGGCGCCGGGCGGAAGCCCCGACGGAGTGACCAGCTGGAAACGCCAGGAGAATTGTTTGCACGCTGAGGGGAGGGTAAGTACTGGGATTGTTATTTAAACACTTGTTTTTGCACTGCCACTTTATCCTGAAGAAGGGGAACTGGTCCCCGAAACGTTGATTGCACTTTCTCTGAATACACGTTGTTACACAGTCTCCGAGTGCAGCCTCGTTCTTTGCTTTATATATATATATATATAAATAAGAATTTACTCACCGGTAATTCTGTTTCTCGTAGTCCGTAGTGGATGCTGGGAACTCCGTAAGGACCATGGGGAATAGCGGGCTCCGAAGGAGGCTGGGCACTCTAGAAAGATCTTAGACTACCTGGTGTGCACTGGCTCCTCCCACTATGACCCTCCTCCAAGCCTCAGTTAGGTACTGTGCCCGGACGAGCGTACACAATAAGGAAGGATTTTGAATCCCGGGTAAGACTCATACCAGCCACACCAATCACACCGTACAACTCGTGATATGAAACACAGTTAACAGTATGAAACAATAGAGACTCTCAACAGATGGCTCAACAATAACCCGATTTAGTTAACAATAACTATGTACAAGTAATGCAGATAAACCGCACTTGGGATGGGCGCCCAGCATCCACTACGGACTACGAGAAATAGAATTACCGGTGAGTAAATTCTTATTTTCTCTAACGTCCTAGTGGATGCTGGGAACTCCGTAAGGACCATGGGGATTATACCAAAGCTCCCAAACGGGCGGGAGAGTGCGGATGACTCTGCAGCACCGAATGAGAGAACTCCAGGTCCTCCTCAGCCAGGGTATCAAATTTGTAGAATTTTGCAAACGTGTTTGCCCCTGACCAAGTAGCTGCTCGGCAAAGTTGTAAAGCCGAGACCCCTCGGGCAGCCGCCCAAGATGAGCCCACCTTCCTTGTGGAATGGGCATTGACAGATTTTGGCTGTGGCAGGCCTGCCACAGTATGTGCAAGCTGAATTGTACTACAAAACCAACGAGCAATAGTCTGCTTAGAAGCAGGAGCACCCAGCTTGTTGGGTGCATATAGGATAAACAGCGAGTCAGATTTTCTGACTCCAGCCGTCCTGGAAACATATATTTTCAGGGCCCTGACAACGTCTAGCAACTTGGAGTCCTCCAAATCCTTAGTAGCCGCAGGCACCAAATAGGCTGGTTCAGGTGAAACGCTGACACCACCTTAGGGAGAAACTGGGGACGAGTCCTCAATTCTGCCCTATCCATATGGAAAATCAAATAAGGGCTTTTACAAGACAAAGCCGCCAATTCTGATACTCGCCTGGCAGAAGCCAAGGCCAATAACATAACCACCTTCCATGTGAGATATTTCAGATCCACGGTTTTTAGTGGTTCAAACCAATGTGATTTTAAGAAAACTCAACACCACGTTGAGATCCCAAGGTGCCACAGGAGGCACAAACGGGGGCTGACTATGCAGCACTCCTTTTATAAATGTCTGAACTTCAGGTACTGAAGCGAGTTCTTTTTTGAAAGAAAATCGACAGAGCCGAGATCTGTACCTTAATGGAACCCAATTTAAGGCCCATAGTCACTCCTGCTTGCAGGAAATGCAGAAATCGACCTAGTTGAAATTCCTCTGTTGGGGCCCTTTCGGCCTCACACCATGCAACATATTTTCGCCATATGCGGTGATAATGAGTTGCTGTAACCTCTTTCCTGGCTTTAGTAAGCGTAGGAATTACTTCCTCCGGAATGCCCTTTTCCTTCAGGATCCGGCGTTCAACCGCCATGCCGTCAGACGCAGCCGCGGTAAGTCTTGGAACAGACAGGGCCCCTGCTGCCGCAGGTCCTGACTGAGTGGCAGAGGCCATGGGTCCTCTGATATAAATTCTTGAAGTTCTGGGTACCAAGCTCTTCTTGGCCATCCACGAGTATCGTTCTTACTCCTCGCCTTCTTATTATTCTCAGTACCTTTGGTATGAGAGGCAGAGGGGAGAACACCTAAACCGACTGGTACACCCACGGTGTTACCAGAGCGTCCATAGCTATCGCCTGAGGGTCCCTTGACCTGGAGCAATATCTTTTATAGCTTTTTGTTAAGGCGGGACGCCATCATGTCCACCTGTGGCCTTTCCCAATGGTGTACAATCTAATTGGAAGACTTCTGGAGGAAGTCCCCATTCTCCCGGGTGGAGGTCGTGTCTGTTGAGAAGATCTGCTTCCCAGTTGTCCACTCCGGGAATGAACACTGCTGACAGTGCTAACACATGATTCTCCGCCTATCGGAGAATCCTTGTGGCTTCTGCCATCGCCATCCTGCTTTTTGTGCCGCCCTGTTGATTACATGGGCGACTGCCGTGATGTTGTCTGATTGGATCAGTACCGGCTGGTTTTGAAGCAGAGGCCTTGCTGGCCTCAGGGCATTTTAAATGGCCCTCAGATCCAGAATATTTATGTGTAGGGAAATAACCTGACTTGACCAAAGTCCCTGGAAGTTTCTTCCCTATGTGACTGCCCCCCAGCCTCAAAGGCTGGAATCCATGGTCACTAGGACCTAGTCCTGTATGCCGAACCTGCGGCCCTCTTGAAGATGGGCACTCTGCAGCCACCACAGTAGAGATACCCTGGTCCTTGAAGACAGGGTTATCAGCCTATGCATCGGAAGATGCGATCCGGACCACTTGTCCAACAGGTCCCTCTGAAAAGTTCTTGTATGGAACCTGCCTAATGGGATTGCTTCGTAAGAAGCTACCATTTTTCCCAGGACTCGCGTGCAATGATGCACCGCTACCTATTTTGGTTTCAGGAGGTCTCTGACTAGAGATGACCACTCCTTGGCTTTCTCCTCCGGGAGAAACACTATTTCTGGTTTATGTCCAGAACCATCCCCAGGAACAGTAGACGTGTCATAGGAACCAGCTGTGACTTTGGACTGTTTAGAATCCACCTATGCTGTTGTAGCACTTTCCAAAATAGTGCTACCCCGACTACCAACTGCTCCTTGGACCTCGCCCTTATAACGGGATTGTCCAAATACGGGATAATTACAACTCCCTTTTTTTTTTTTGGAGTATCATCATTTCGGCCATTACCTTGATAAAACACCCTCGGTGCCATGTACAGTCCAAACGGCAGTGTCTGGACTTGGTAATGGTAATCCTGTACCACAAATCTGAGGTACTCCTGGCGGGGATGGTAAATGGGGACATGCAGGTAAGCATCCTTGATGTCCCGGGATACCATGTAATCCCCCTCGTCCAGGCTTGCAATAACCGCCCTGAGCGATTCCATCTTGAACTTGAATTTTTTTATGTTCAAGGATTTTAATATAAAATGGGTCACACCGAACCATGCGGTTTCGGTACCCCAACCCGTGTGGAATAGTAACCCCGTCCTTGTTGAAGTAGGGGCACCTTGAGTATTACCTGCTGGGAATACCGCTTATTAATTGCCTCTAGCACAGCCTCCCTGCCTGAGGGAGTTGTCAGCAAGGCATATTTTAGGAAACGGCTGGGGGGAGACATCTCTAATTCCAGCTTGTACCCCTGAAATACTACTTGGAAGAAACAGGGATCCACCTGTGAGCGAGCCCACTAATTGCTGAAATTTTTGAGGCGGCCCCCCACCGTACCTGGCTACACCTGTGGAGCACCCGCGTCATGGTGTGTACTCACAGGAGGCGGGGGAAGAATCTTGATTCTGGGAACAGGCTGACTGGTGCAGCTTTTTCCCTCTACCCTTGTCTCTGTACAGAAAGGAAGCGCCATTTGACCCGCTTGCTTTTCTGAAGCCGAAAGGACTGTACCTTTTTCTGTGAGGAAACCTGAGGTAAAATTATTTCTTCCCAGCAGTTGCTGTGGATACGAGGTCCCAGAGACCATCCCCAAATAATTCCTCACCCTTATAAGGCTCTCTATGCGCTTTTTAAGTCAGCATCACCTGTCCAGTGACAGGTCTCTAATACCCTCCTGACAGAATGGACATTACATTTATTTTGGATGCCAGCCGGCAAAATATCCCTCTGTGCATCCCCCATATATAAGACAACGTCTTTAATATGTTTTTATGTTTGCCAACTATTATCCCTGTTTGACAGGGTCACCAACCACGCTGCAGCAGCACTATCTGCAGGTCTCAGTCTAGTACCTGAGTGTGTAAATACAGACTTCAAGATAGCCTCCTGTTTTTTTTATCAACAGGTACCTATTAAAGTGGCCGTATCCTAAGACGGCAGTGCCACCTTTTTTGACAAACGTGTGAGCGCCTTATCCACCCTAGGGGATATCTCCCAGCGTAACTTATCCTCCTGGCGGGAAAGGGTACGCCATCAGTAACTTTTTATAAATTACCAGTTTCATAACGGGGGAACCCACGGTTTTCACACACTTCATTTATTCATCTGATGGGGGAACAAAACACTGCCTGTTTTTTCTCCCCAAACCTAAAACCCATTTATAGAGGTTAAAGTCAGAAATGTATAACACATTTTTTATTGCCGGGATCAAGTCACGGATTGGATTGTGTATATGTCTCCACCTTGTCGACACTGGAGTCAGACTCCGTGTCGACATCTGTGTCTGCCATCTGAGAGAGCGGGCGTTTTTGAGCCCCTGATGGCCTTTGAGACGCCTGGGCAGGCGCGGGCTGCGAAGCCGGCTGTCCCACAGCTGTTACGTCATCCACCCTTTTATGTAAGGAGTTGACACTGTCGGTTAATACCTTTTACCTCTCTATCCACTCTGGTGTCGTCCCCACAGGGGGCGACATCACATATATCGGCCTCTGTTCCGTCACCATATAAGCCTCCTCATTCAACATGTCGACACAGCCGTACCGACACACCGCAGACACACAGGGAATGCTCTAAACGAGGACAGGACCCACAAAAGCCCTTTGGGGGGACAGAGTGAGAGTATGCCAGCACACACCAGAGCGCTATATACTGCAGGGACTAACTGAGTTATGTCCCCTATAGCTTTATATCTATATATATATAATGTATACTGCGCCTAAATTTAGTGCCCCCTCTCTCTTTTTTTTAACCCTTGTAGACTGCAGGGGAGAGCCAGGGAGCTTCCCTCCAACGGAGCTGTGAGGGAAAATGGCGCCAGTGTGCTGAGGAGATAGGCTCCGCCCCTTTTTCGCAGCCTATTCTCCCGTTTTTTATGGACTTCTGGCAGGGGTATTTACCTCATATATAGCCCCTGGGGCTATATATTGAGGTATTTTTGCCAGCCAAGGTGTTTTTATTGCTGCCTCAGAGCGCCCCCCCCCCCCCCCAGCGCTCTGCACCCTCAGTGACCGGAGTGTGAAGTGTGTATGAGGAGCAATGGCGCACAGCTGCAGTGCTGTGCGCTACCTTGGTGAAGACTGAGTCTTCATGCCGCCGATTTTCCGGACCATCTTCTTGCTTCTGGCTCTGTAAGGGGGACGGCGGCGCGGCTCCGGGACCGAACATCAAGGCTGGGCCTGCGGTCGATCCCTCTGGAGCTAATGGTGTCCAGTAGCCTAAGAAGCCCAATCCGGCTGCAAGCAGGCGAGTTCGCTTCTTCTCCCCTTAGTCCCTCGCTGCAGTGAGCCTGTTGCCAGCAGGTCTCACTGAAAAGAACAAATTCTAAGACTATAACTTTCTAAGAGCTCAGGAGAGCCCCTAGTGTGCATCCAACCTCGGCCGGGCACGAAATCTAACTGAGGCTTGGAGGAGGGTCATAGTGGGAGGAGCCAGTGCACACCAGGTAGTCTAAGATCTTTCTAGAGTGCCCAGCCTCCTTCGGAGCCCGCTATTCCCCATGGTCCTTACGGAGTTCCCAGCATCCACTAGGACGTTAGAGAAATAAGAATTTACTTACCGATAATTCTATTTCTCGTAGTCCGTAGTGGATGCTGGGAACTCCGTAAGGACCATGGGGAATAGCGGCTCCGCAGGAGACTGGGCACAAAAGTAAAAGCTTTAGGACTACCTGGTGTGCACTGGCTCCTCCCCCTATGACCCTCCTCCAAGCCTCAGTTAGGATACTGTGCCCGGACGAGCGTACACCATAAGGAAGGATTTTGAATCCCGGGTAAGACTCATACCAGCCACACCAATCACACCGTACAACCTGTGATCTGAACCCAGTTAACAGCATGATAACAGAGGAGCCTCTGAAAGATGGCTCACAACAATAATAACCCGATTTTTTGTAACAATAACTATGTACAAGTATTGCAGACAATCCGCACTTGGGATGGGCGCCCAGCATCCACTACGGACTACGAGAAAATAAGAATTTACTTACCGATAATTCTATTTCTCATAGTCCGTAGTGGATGCTGGGACTCCGTCAGGACCATGGGGAATAGCGGGCTCCGCAGGAGACAGGGCACATCTAAAAAAGCTTTTAGGTCACATGGTGCGTACTGGCTCCTCCCCCTATGACCCTCCTCCAAGCCTCAGTTAGGTACTGTGCCCGGACGAGCGTACACAATAAGGAAGGATCTTGAATCCCGGGTAAGACTCATACCAGCCACACCAATCACACCGTACAACTTGTGATCTGAACCCAGTTAACAGTATGATAACACAAACGAAGTAGCCTCTGAACAGATGGCTCACAACAACAGTAATAACCCGATTTTTGTAACAATAACTATGTACAAGCATTGCAGACAATCCGCACTTGGGATGGGCACCCAGCATCCACTACGGACTATGAGAAATAGAATTATCGGTAAGTAAATTCTTATTTTCTCTAACGTCCTAGTGGATGCTGGGACTCCGTCAGGACCATGGGGATTATACCAAAGCTCCCAAACGGGCGGGAGAGTGCGGATGACTCTGCAGCACCGAATGAGAGAACTCCAGGTCCTCTTTAGCCAGAGTATCAAATTTGTAAAATTTTACAAACGTGTTCTCCCCTGACCACGTAGCTGCTCGGCAAAGTTGTAATGCCGAGACTCCTCGGGCAGCCGCCCAGGATGAGCCCACTTTCCTTGTGGAATGGGCCTTTACAGATTTAGGCTGTGGCAGGCCTGCCACAGAATGTGCAAGTTGGATTGTACTACATATCCAACGTGCAATCGTCTGTTTAGACGCAGGAGCACCCAACTTGTTGGGTGCATACAATGTAAACAACGAGTCAGATTTTCTGACTCCAGCTGTCCTTGAAATATATATTTTTAATGCTCTGACAACGTCCAGTAACTTGGAGTCCTCCAAGTCGCTAGTAGCCGCAGGCACCACAATAGGCTGGTTCAAGTGAAATGCCGAAACCACCTTAGGGAGAAATTGAGGACGTGTCCTCAATTCTGCCCTGTCCGAATGGAATATCAGATATGGGCTTTTGTATGACAAAGCTGCCAACTCCGAAACTCTCCTGGCTGAAGCCAGGGCCAGTAGCATGGTTACCTTCCATGTAAGGTATTTTAAATCTACCGATTTTAAAGGCTCAAACCAATGAGATTTGAGAAAATTTAGAACCACGTTCAAATCCCACGGTGCCACTGGAGGCACTATTGGGGGTTGTATATGTAGTACACCTTTGACAAAAGTTTGTACTTCAGGCACTGACGCCAATTCCTTCTGGAAGAAAATTGATAAGGCCGAAATTTGAACTTTAATGGACCCCAATTTGAGGCCCATAGACAATCCTGCTTGCAGGAAATTTAAGAATCGACCCAATTGAAATTCTTCCGTTGGAGCCTTCTTGGCCTCACACCACGCAACATATTTTCTCCAAATGCGGTGATAATGTTGTGCGGTCACTTCTTTCCTGGCTTTAATTAAAGTAGGAATAACTTCCTCAGGAATGCCCTTCTCTTTTAGAATCTGGCGTTCAACCGCCATGCCGTCAAACGCAGCCGCGGTAAGTCTTGGAACATACAAGGTCCCTGCTGAAGCAGATCCCTTCTTAGAGGTAGAGGCCACGGATCCTCCGTGAGCATCTCTTGAAGTTCCGGATACCAAGTTCTTCTTGGCCAGTCCGGAGCTACCAGTATTGTTCTTACTCCTCTTTTCCGTATAATTCTCAGTACCTTTGGTATGAGAGGCAGAGGAGGGAACACATACACTGACTGGTACACCCACGGTGTTACCAGAGCGTCCACAGCTATTGCCTGAGGGTCTCTTGACCTGGCGCAATACCTGTCCAATTTTTTGTTGAGGCGAGACGCCATCATGTCCACCTTTGGTTTTTCCCAACGGTTCACAATCATGTGGAAAACTTCTGGATGAAGTCCCCACTCTCCCGGGTGAAGGTCGTGTCTGCTGAGGAAATCTGCTTCCCAGTTGTCCACTCCCGGGATGAACACTGCTGACAGTGCTACGACATGATTCTCCGCCCAGCGCAGAATCCTTGCAGCTTCTGCCATTGCACTCCTGCTTCTCGTGCCGCCTTGTCGGTTTACGTGGGCGACTGCCGTGATGTTGTCGGACTGGATCAACACCGGCTGACCCTGAAGCAGCGATTTTGCCAGGCTTAGAGCATTGTAGATCGCTCTTAGCTCCAGTATATTTATGTGAAGAGACGTCTCCAGGTTTGACCACACGCCCTGGAAGTTTCTTCCCTTTGTGACTGCTCCCCAACCTCGTAGGCTGGCATCCGTAGTCACCAGGACCCAGTCCTGTATGCCGAATCTGCGGCCCACTAACAGATGGGCAGTCTGCAACCACCACAGGAGAGACAACGTTGTTCTCGGTGACAGTGTTATCCGCTGATGCATGTGCAGATGCGATCCGGACCATTTGTCCAGCAGATCCCACTGAAATGTTCGTGCATGGAATCTGCCGAATGGAATCGCTTCGTACGAAGCCACCATCTTTCCCAGGACTCTTGTGCATTGATGTACTGACACAGTTCCTGGTTTTAGGAGGTTCTTGACAAGTTCGGATAACTCCCTTGCTTTCTCTTCCGGGAGAAATACCTTTTTCTGAACCGTGTCCAGAATCATGCCCAGGAACAGCAGATGTGTTGTCGGGGTCAATTGAGATTTTGGAAGATTTAGAATCCACCCGTGTTGCTGAAGCACTACTTGTGTTAGCGCTACACCGACTTCCAGCTGTTCTCTGGACTTTGCCCTTATCAGGAGATCGTCCAAGTAAGGGATAATTAATACGCCTTTTCTTCGTAGAAGAACCATCATTTCGGTCATTACCTTGGTAAAGACCCGAGGGGCCGTGGACAACCCAAACGGCAGCGTTTGAAACTGATAATGACAGTCTTGTATCACGAACCTGAGATACCCTTGGTGTGAGGGGTAAATCGGGATATGTAGATAAGCATCTTTTATGTCCAAGGACACCATGAAGTCTCCTTCTTCCAGATTCGCTATCACTGCTCTGAGTGACTCCATCTTGAACTTGAATTTCTTTATGTACAGGTTCAAGGATTTCAGATTTAGAATAGGCCTTACCGAACCGTCCGGTTTCGGTACCACAAATAGTGTGGAATAATACCCCTTTCCCTGTTGTAGGAGGGGTACCTTGACTATCACCTGCTGAGAATACAGCTTGTGAATGGCTTCCAAAACCGACGTCCTTTCTGAGGGAGACGTTGGTAAAGCAGACTTTAGGAACCGGCGAGGGGGAGACCTTTCGAACTCCAGCATGTAACCCTGAGATACTATCTGCAGGACCCACGGGTCCACTTGTGAGTGAACCCATTGATTGCTGAAAATCTTGAGTCGACCCCCCACCGTTCCTGAGTCCGCTTGTAAAGCCCCAGCGTCATGCTGATGGCTTTGTAGAAGCCGGGGCGGGCTTCTGTTCCTGGGCAGGGGCTGCTTGCTGCCCTTTCTTACCCTTTCCTCTGCCTCGCGGCAGATAAGACTGTCCTTTTGGTCGCTTTTTATAGGAGCGAAAGGACTGCGGCTGAAAAGACGGTGTCTTTTTCTGTTGGGAGGGGGTCTGAGGTAAAAAAGTGGATTTGCCGGCAGTTGCCGTGGCCACCAGGTCCGAAAGACCGACCCCAAACAATTCCTCTCCTTTATATGGCAATACTTCCATATGCCTCTTGGAATCCGCATCACCTGACCACTGTCGCGTCCATAAACTTCTTCTGGCAGATATGGACATCGCGCTTACTCTTGATGCTAGAGTACAAACATCCCTCTGAGCATCTCGCATATAAAGGAAAGCATCCTTTAATTGCTCTAGAGTCAATAAAATACTGTCCCTATCCAGGGTATCAATATTTTCAGTCAGAGAATCCAACCACACTACCCCAGCACTGCACATCCAGGCTGAGGCTATTGCCGGTCGCAGTATAACACCAGTATGTGTGTATATACTCTTCAGTGTAGTTTCCAGCCTCCTATCTGCTGGATCCTTGAGGACGGCCGTATCAGGAGACGGCAACGCCACTTGCTTTGATAAACGTGTGAGCGCCTTATCCACCCTAGGGGGTGTTTCCCAGCGCGCCCTAACCTCTGGTGGGAAAGGGTATAATGCCAATAACTTCTTGGAAATTAGCAGTTTTCTATCGGGGTTAACCCACGCTTCATCACACACGTCATTCAATTCCTCTGATTCTGGAAAAAATACAGGTAGTTTTTTCACCCCCCACATAATACCCCTTTTTGAGGTACCAGCAGTATCAGAGATCTGCAAAGCCTCCTTCATTGCCGTGATCATATAACGTGTGGCCCTATTGGAAAATACGTTTGTTTCTTCACCGTCGACACTAGATTCATCTGTGTCGGTACCCGTGTCGACTGACTGAGGTAAAGGACGTTTTACAGCCCCTGACGGTGTCTGAGACGCCTGAACCGGTACTAACTGGTTTGCCGGGCGTCTTATTTCGTCAACTGACTTTTGTAATGTGCTGACATTATCACGTAATTCCATAACTAAAGCCATCCATTCCGGTGTCGACTCCCTAGGGGGTGACATTACCATCATCGGCAATTGCTCTGCCTCCACACCAACATCGTCCTCATACATGTCGACACACACGTACCGACACACAGCAGCCACACAGGGAATGCTCTAATCGAAGACAGGACCCCCTAGCCCTTTGGGGAGACAGAGGGAGAGTTTGCCAGCACACACCAAAAGCGCTATAAATGTATATAAACAACCCTAGAAGGTGTTGTTTACTATATATGCGCTCTTAATATATAAATATCGCCAATTTATGCCCCCCTTCTCTTTGTTACCCTGTTTCTGTAGTGCAGTGCAGGGGAGAGACCTGGGAGCCTTCCTCACCAGCGGAGCTGAGCAGGAAAATGGCGCTGAGTGCTGAGGAGAATAAGCTCCGCCCCTTTTTCGGCGGGCTTTTCCCCGGTTTTTAAGAAACTGGCCTGGGTTAAAATACATACATATAGCCTTAATGGCTATATGTGATGTATTTATTTTGCCACTAAAGGTAATTATATTGCTGCCCAGGGCGCCCCCAGCAGCGCCCTGCACCCTCCGTGACTGAGTCAGTGAGCCGTGTGACAACAATGGCGCACAGCTGCCGTGCTGTGCGCTACCTTCAAGAAGACTGAGGAGTCTTCTGCCGCCTGCTTTCCGGACCTCCGTTCTGCCGTCTCTTCAGCGTCTGTAAGGGGGATCGGCGGCGCGGCTCCGGGACGAACCCCAGGCTGACCTGTGTTCCGACTCCCTCTGGAGCTAAGTGTCCAGTAGCCTAAGACTCCAATCCATCCTGCACGCAGGTGAGTTGGAAATCTCTCCCCTAAGTCCCTCGATGCAGTGATCCTGTTGCCAGCAGGAATCACTGAGATTGAAACCTAAAAAAAAACTTTTCTAAACAGCTCTTTAGGAGAGCCACCTAGATTGCACCCTCTCGGACGGGCACAAAAACCTAACTGAGGCTTGGAGGAGGGTCATAGGGGGAGGAGCCAGTACGCACCATGTGACCTAAAAGCTTTTTTAGATGTGCCCTGTCTCCTGCGGAGCCCGCTATTCCCCATGGTCCTGACGGAGTCCCAGCATCCACTAGGACGTTAGAGAAATAGAATTATCGGTAAGTAAATTCTTATTTTCTCTGACGTCCTAAGTGGATGCTGGGGACTCCGTCAGGACCATGGGGATTATACCAAAGCTCCCAAACGGGCGGGAGAGGGCGGATGACTCTGCAGCACCGAATGAGAGAACTCCAGGTCCTCCTCAGCCAGGGTATCAAATTTGTAGAATTTAGCAAACGTGTTTGCCCCTGACCAAGTAGCTGCTCGGCAAAGTTGTAAAGCCGAGACCCCTCGGGCAGCCGCCCAAGATGAGCCCACCTTCCTTGTGGAATGGGCTTTTACAGATTTTGGCTGTGGCAGGCCTGCCACAGAATGTGCAAGCTGAATTGTACTACAAATCCAACGAGCAATAGTCTGCTTAGAAGCAGGAGCACCCAGCTTGTTGGGTGCATACAGGATAAACAGCGAGTCAGATTTCTGACTCCAGCCGTCCTGGAAACATATATTTTCAGGGCCCTGACTACATCCAGCAACTTGGAGTCCTCCAAGTCCCTAGTAGCCGCAGGTACCACAATAGGCTGGTTCAGGTGAAACGCTGAAACCACCTTAGGGAGAAATTGAGGACGAGTCCTCAATTCTGCCCTGTCCGTATGAAAAATTAGGTAAGGGCTTTTATAGGATAAAGCCGCCAATTCTGAGACACGCCTGGCTGAAGCCAGGGCTAACAGCATTACCACTTTCCATGTGAGATATTTTAAGTCCACAGTGGAGAGTGGTTCAAACCAATGTGATTTTAGGAACCCCAAAACTACATTGAGATCCCAAGGTGCCACTGGAGGCACAAAAGGAGGCTGTATATGCAGTACCCCCTTGACAAACGTCTGAACTTCAGGAACTGAAGCCAGTTCTTTCTGGAAGAATATCGACAGGGCCGAAATTTGAACCTTAATGGACCCTAATTTTAGGCCCATAGACAGTCCTGTTTGCAGGAAATGCAGGAAACGACCCAGTTGAAATTCCTCTGTAGAGGCCTTCCTGGCCTCGCACCACGCAACATATTTACGCCAAATACGGTGATAATGTTGTACGGTTACATCCTTCCTGGCTTTAATCAGGGTAGGGATGACTTCATCCGGAATGCCTTTTTCCTTCAGGATCCGGCGTTCAACCGCCATGCCGTCAAACGCAGCCGCGGTAAGTCTTGGAACAGACAGGGTCCCTGCTGGAGCAGGTCCTTTCTTAGAGGTAGAGGCCACGGGTCCTCTGTGAGCATCTCTTGAAGTTCCGGGTACCAAGTCCTTCTTGGCCAATCCGGAGCCACGTGTATAGTCCTTACTCCTCTCCTTCTTATGATTCTCAGTACCTTGGGTATGAGAGGCAGAGGAGGGAACACATACACTGACTGGTACACCCACGGTGTTACCAGAGCGTCCACAGCTATTGCCTGAGGGTCCCTTGACCTGGCGCAATATCTGTCTAGTTTTTTGTTGAGGCGGGACGCCATCATGTCCACCTTTGGTTTTTCCCAACGGTTCACAATCATGTGGAAGACTTCTGAGTGAAGTCCCCACTCCCCCGGGTGGAGGTCGTGTCTGCTGAGGAAGTCTGCTTCCCAGTTGTCCACTCCCGGAATGAACACTGCTGACAGTGCTATCACATGATTTTGCTCCCAGCGAAGAATCCTTGCAACTTCTGTCATTGCCCTCCTGCTTCTTGTGCCGCCCTGTCTGTTTACGTGGGCGACTGCCGTGATGTTGTCCGACTGGATCAGCACCGGCTGACCTTGAAGCAGAGGTCTTGCTAGGCTTAGAGCATTGTAGATGGCCCTTAGCTCCAGGATATTTATGTGAAGTGATGTCTCCAGGCTTGACCACAAGCCCTGGAAATTTCTTCCCTGTGTGACTGCTCCCCAGCCTCTCAGGCTGGCATCCGTGGTCACCAGGACCCAGTCCTGAATGCCGAATCTGCGGCCCTCTAGAAGATGAGCACTCTGCAACCACCACAGGAGAGACACCCTTGTCCTTGGTGACAAGATTATCCGCTGATGCATCTGAAGATGCGACCCGGACCATTTGTCTAGCAGATCCCACTGGAAGGTTCTTGCGTGGAATCTGCCGAATGGGATTGCTTCGTAAGAAGCCACCATCTTTCCCAGGACCCTTGTGCATTGATGCACTGAGACTTGGCCTGGTTTTAGGAGATTTCTGACAAGTTCGGATAACTCCCTGGCTTTCTCCTCCGGGAGAAACACCTTTTTCTGGATTGTGTCCAGGATCATCCCTAGGAATAGAAGTCGTGTCGTCGGGATCAGCTGCGATTTTGGAATATTGAGAATCCAACCGTGCTGGCGCAGCACTATCTGAGATAGTGCTACTCCGACTTCCAACTGTTCCCTGGATCTTGCCCTTATCAGGAGATCGTCCAAGTAAGGGATAACTAAAACTCCCTTCCTTCGAAGGAGTATCATCATTTTGGCCATTACCTTGGTAAAGACCCGGGGTGCCGTGGATAATCCAAACGGCAGCGTCTGAAACTGATAGTGACAGTTCTGTACCACAAACCTGAGGTACCCTTGGTGAGAAGGGTAAATTGGGACACGTAGGTAAGCATCTTTGATGTCCATAGACACCATATAGTCCCCTTCTTCCAGGTTTGCAATCACTGCTCTGAGTGACTCCATCTTGAATTTGAACCTTTGTATGTAAGTGTTCAAGGATTTTAGGTTTAAAATTGGTCTCACCGACCCATCCGGCTTCGGTACCACAAATAGCGTGGAATAGTACCCCTTTCCCTGTTGTAGGAGGGGTACCTTGATTATCACCTGCTGGGAATACAGCTTGTGAATGGCTTCCAATACTGTCTCCCTGTCTGAGGGAGACGTCGGTAAAGCAGACTTTAGAAAACGGCGAGGGGGAGACGTCTCGAATTCCAATTTGTACCCCTGGGATACCACCTGAAGGATCCAGGGGTCCACTTGCGAGTGGGCCCACTGCGCACTGAACTTCTTGAGACGGCCCCCCACCGTGCCTGAGTCCGCTTGTAAAGCCCCAGCGTCATGCTGAGGACTTTGCGGAGGCGGGAGAGGGCTTTTGTTCCTGGGAACTGGCTGTTTGTTGCAGCCTTTTTCCTCTCCCTCTGCCACGGGGCAGAAATGAGGCGCCTTTTGCCCGCTTGCCCTTATGGGGCCGAAAGGACTGCGCCTGATAATATGGCGTCTTCTTAGGTTGAGAAGCTACCTGGGGTAAAAATGTGGATTTTCCAGCAGTTGCCGTGGCTACCAGGTCTGATAGACCTACCCCAAATAACTCCTCCCCCTTATATGGCAATACTTCCATGTGCCTTTTAGAATCCGCATCACCTGACCACTGCCGCGTCCATAAACCTCTTCTTGCAGAAATGGACAGCGCGCTAACTCTTGATGCCAGTCGGCAAATATCCCTCTGTGCATCACGCATATATAGAAATGCATCCTTCAAATGCTCTATAGTCAATAATATACTGTCCCTATCTAGGGTATCAATATTTTCAGTCAGGGAATCCGACCACGCCAGGCCCGCACTGCACATACAGGCTGAGGCGATTGCTGGTCGCAGTATAACCCCCGTGTGAGAGTATATACATTTTAGGATATTCTCCAGCTTTCTATCGGCAGGTTCCTTTAGGGCGGCCGTATCAGGAGAGGGTAGTGCTACCTGTTTAGACAAGCGTGTGAGCGCTTTATCCACCCTAGGGGGTGTTTCCCAACGTGCCCTATCCTCTGGCGGGAAAGGGTACGATGCCAATAACCTTTTAGGAATTATCAGTTTTTTATCGGGGGAAACCCACGCCTCATCACACACTTCATTTAATTCCTCGGATACAGGAAAAACTACAGGCAGTTTTTTCTCACCAAACATAATACCCTTTTTAGTGGTACTTGTATTATCAGATATATGCAATACATTTTTCATTGCTTCAATCATGTAACATGTGGCCCTAGTGGAAGTCACGTTTGTCTCCTCATCATCGACACTGGAGTCAGTATCCGTGTCTGTCATTTGAGGTAACGGGCGTTTTAAAGCCCCTGATGGCGTTTGAGACCCCTGGACAGGCACAAGCTGAGTAGCCGGCTGTCTCATGTCGTCAACTGTCTGTCGTAAGGAGCTGACACTGTCACGCAATTCTTTCCACAAGCTCATCCACTCAGGTGTCGACTCCCCAGGGGGTGACAACTGTATAATAGGCAATTGCTCCGCCTCCATCTCATTTTCCTCCTCAAACATGTCGACACAATCGTACCGAGACACCGCACACACACAGGGAATGCTCTGATAGAGGACAGGACCCCACTAGCCCTTTGGGGAGACAGAGGGAGAGTATGCCAGCACACACCAGAGCGCTATATATATATAGGAATACCACTATAAAATGTTTTTCCTTATAGCTGCTGTTAGTATAAACTACTGCGCCAAATTAGTGCCCCCCTCTCTTTTTTACCCTTTTCTGTAGTGCAGGACTGCAGGGGAGAGTCAGGGAGACGTCCTTCCAGCGGAGCTGTGATGGAAAATGGCGCCCGTGTGCTGAGGAGATAGGCTCCGCCCCCTTCTCGGCGGCCTTTTCTCCCGCTTTTTTGGTGAGTTCTGGCAGGGGTTAAAATACACCCATATAGCCCTGGGGGTTATATGCAGGGCCGGTGCAAGCTTTCTCGGCACCCTAGGCAAAACTTCTGCCTACTGCCCCTTCCCCCTACCTGCCCTTCAGATGAATGGCATGCTGGTGGTCTCCCCCACCCCCAGTCTGTTGCATGGCTGCTCTCTTCTCCCCATCTTTCCAGTCTGTGCGGGTGCCTGCTGCTCACACCCTTCCCCCCCTCATCTCTGTTAAATGTCTGCTGTTCTATTCCCCCCACCATCTGTGTGCATGCCTGCTACTCATCTCCCCCCCCCCCCCCCCCCCCATCCCCCTCCACACACTGCTGCTCTCCCCCACTTTCCTTATCAAATGCAGGCAGTGCAGTGTGCAGCCACCTTACCTGCATGCTGCGATGCATAGTAGGGACTGAGTAGTTTGTGAAAAAGCCTGGAATGAAGAGCAGCACTGCATGTCACCCCCAGCCAGGACTCCAGGAGCTGTCAAAGTTACTGCCTGTGCCGGGTGGAGGCAGAGCTGGAGGCTGCAATACGGGAGCTTGGCAGTTGCAGCTACTGTAAGATACGAGTGTCGGGGGGATTGCGGCAGCTGTGAAAGGTAGGACCACACTACCTTTTTCATGCAGCTGTAGCTGGCCGCCCCCTCAGGTCCTGGTGCCCCTAGGCAGCTGCCTAAAGCTGCCTAGTGGAAGCTCCGGCCCTGGTTATATGTGGTGTATTTATGCCAGCCAAGGTGTTTTACATTGCTGCTCAGGGCGCCCCCCCCTAGCGCCCTGCACCCTCAGTGACCGGAGTGTGAAGTGTGCCTGAGTAACAATGGCGCACAGCTGCAGTGCTGTGCGCTACCTTGTTGAAGACTAATGTCTTCTGCCGCCGATTTTTCCGGACCTTTTCTTGCTTCTGGCTCTGTAAGAGGGCCGGCGGCGCGGCTCCGGGACCGAGCTCCGAGGCTGGGCCTGTGTTCGGTCCCTCTGGAGCTAATGGTGTCCAGTAGCCTAAGAAGCCCAATCCACTCTGCACGCAGGTGAGTTCGCTTCTTCTCCCCTTAGTCCCTCGATGCAGTGAGCCTGTTGCCAGCAGGTCTCACTGAAAATAAAAAACCTAAAACTAAACTTTTACTAAGAAGCTCAGGAGAGCCCCTAGTGTGCACCCTTCTCGTCCGGGCACAAAAATCTAACTGAGGCTTGGAGGAGGGTCATAGGGGGAGGAGCCAGTGCACACCAGGTAGTCCTAAAGCTTTTACTTTTGTGCCCAGTCTCCTGCGGAGCCGCTATTCCCCATGGTCCTTACGGAGTTCCCAGCATCCACTAGGACGTCAGAGAAATATATATATATTCTACTCTCTCTCTCTCTATATCTCTATATAGTATGGCTGACCGGCGGTCTCCTGACCGCTAGTCAGCTTACTGACGCCGGGATCCCGGCGGGGAGGGGCGAGTGCAGCAAGCCCCTTGCGGGCTCTGTGGCGACCTGCGGTTGCCACGGGTTCTATTGCCACTCTATGGGTGTCGTGGACACCCACGAGTGGAAGTAGTCCCTGTTGGTCGGCATGCCGACGATCGGGATACTGAGCCGGCGGGATGGTGGAGGAGGTCATGTGACTGTCGGTCAGCAGACCGCCGGTCACATGAATACCACCTATATATATATATATACACACACACACACACACACACACACACGGATATATCTCTCTCTCTCTCTCTGTATATATATCTGTATATGTATGTGTATATATATATATATATATGTGTGTGTATATATGTATATGGGATACAGTGCACTCTTATGAACAAATTCCTGTCACAAGTTCTTTCATATCCATTTTATGAATCAGTGAGTAGCACCAGTGTTCTAAATATATGTGGAATCATGCACAATAGAAATGAAAACACATTATCCCATGTACCATTATCAATTTTGAATAGTTCTGGAGCGGGATTTTCTCATCCTAATCTACTTCTTCATGTTGCCCAATCCATTAGTTTGCTGTGAAATATTTAAATACCAGGGTTAGCTGGTTTACACCTAATGAGGTTTTTTTATTAACCACTTTTTTTTTTTTTTTTTATGCTGTGACCTACAGGCACGGTGCCGTGACTTCCTAAAAATTATACTATTATAAGGGAATACCACCTGGTTGTTGCTTGTGGTCTTCGTTTGAGTGAGCTGGACCAATGCAGTAAATTCACACACAGAACACCTATATAGGGAGGGTGAACCAGATCATACAGGTACTAATCTGCCTCGCATCAACTAAAACTACACAAACTCCTCCCCTAACAATCCTGTAGGATAGGAGAAAGCCACAACTAACATTCTCATTCAACTAACGTTCTCAAACTTAAAGGCAAAACCCAGAGCGACACCTTCTGGTTTAATCTTGTAGGAGGCGTTCCTGGTAGGTGACAGGGAGGTGGTTTAGCGCACGCAGGGAGAAGTGTAGGGAGAATGTAGACGGCGTTTCTGGTAGGTGACAGAGAGGTGGCTTAGCGCACGCAGGCAGAAGTGTAGGGAAATGTAGACGGTGTTCCTGGTAGGTGACAGAGAGGTGGCTTAGCGCACGCAGGGAGAAGTGTAGGGAGAATGTAGACGGTGTTCCTGGTAGGTGACAGAGAGATGGCTTAGCGCACGCAGGGAGAAGTGTAGGGAGAATGTAGACGGTGTTCCTGGTAGGTGACAGAGAGGTGGCTTAGCGCACGCAGGCAGAAGTGTAGGGAAATGTAGACGGTGTTCCTGGTAGGTGACAGAGAGGTGGCTTAGCGCACGCAGGGAGAAGTGCAGGGAGAATGTAGACGTTGTTCCTGGTAGGTGACAGAGAGGTGGCTTAGCGCACGCAGGGAGAATGTAGACGTTGTTCCTAGTAGGTGACAGAGAGGTGGCTTAGCGCACGCAGGGAGAAGTGTAGGGAAATGTAGACGGTGTTCCTGGTAGGTGACAGAGAGATGGCTTAGCGCACGCAGGGAGAAGTGTAGGGAGAATGTAGACGGCGTTCCTGGTAGGTGACAGAGAGGTGGCTTAGCACAGGCAGGGAGAAGTGTAGGGAGAATGTAGACGGTATTCCTGGTAGGTGACAGAGAGGTGGCTTAGCCCACGCAGGGAGAAGTGTAGGGAGAATGTAGACGGCATTCCTGGTAGGTGACAGAGAGGTGGCTTAGCGCACGCAGGGAGAAGTGTAGGGAGAATGTAGACTGTTCCTGGTAGGTGACAGAGAGGTGGCTTAGCACAGGCAGGGAGAAGTGTAGGGAAATGTAGACGGTGTTCCTGGTAGGTGACAGAGAGGTGGCTTAGCGCACGCAGGGAGAAGTGTAGGGAGAATGTAGACTGTTCCTGGTAGGTGACAGAGAGGTGGCTTAGCACACGCAGGGAGTAGTGTAGGGAGAATGTAGACAGCGTTCCTGGTAGGTGACAGAGAGGTGGCTTAGCGCACGCAGGGAGTAGTGTAGGGAGAATGTAGACGGTGTTCCTGGTAGGTGACAGAGAGGTGGCTTAGCGCACGCAGGGAGTAGTGTAGGGAAATGTAGATGGCGTTCCTGATAGGTGACAGAGAGGTGGCTTAGCACACGCAGTGAGTAGTGTAGGGAGAATGTAGACAGCGTTCCTGGTAGGTGACAGAGAGGTGGCTTAGCGCACACAGGGAGAAGTGTAGGGAGAATGTAGACAGCGTTCCTGGTAGGTGACAGAGAGGTGGCTTACGCACGCAGGGAGAAGTGTAGGGAGAATGTAGACAGCGTTCCTGGTAGGTGACAGAGAGGTGGCTTAGCGCACACAGGGAGAAGTGTAGGGAGAATGTAGACAGCGTTCCTGGTAGGTGACAGAGAGGTGGCTTAGCGCACGCAGGGAGAAGTGTAGGGAGAATGTAGACAGCGTTCCTGGTAGGTGAGAAGTGTAGGGAGAATGTAGACGGCGTTCCTGGTAGGTGACAGAGAGGTGGCTTAGCGCATGCAAGGAGTAGTGTAGGGAGAATGTAGACGGCGTTCCTGGTAGGTGACAGAGAGGTGGCTTAGCCCACGCAGGGAGAAGTGTAGGGAGAATGTAGATGTTGTTCCTGGTAGGTGAAAGAGAGGTGGCTTAACGCACGCAGGGAGAAGTGTAGGGAGAATGTAGACGGTGTTCCTGGTAGGTGACAGAGAGGTGACTTAGCGCACGCAGGGAGAAGTGTAGGGAGAATGTAGACTGTTCCTGGTAGGTGACAGAGAGGTGGCTTAGCACAGGCAGGGAGAAGTGTAGGGAAATGTAGACAGCGTTCCTGGTAGATGACAGAGAGGTGGCTTAGCGCACACAGGGAGAAGTGTAGGGAGAATGTAGACAGCGTTCCTGGTAGGTGACAGAGAGGTGGCTTACGCACGCAGGGAGAAGTGTAGGGAGAATGTAGACAGCGTTCCTGGTAGGTGACAGAGAGGTGGCTTAGCGCACACAGGGAGAAGTGTAGGGAGAATGTAGACAGCGTTCCTGGTAGGTGACAGAGAGGTGGCTTAGCGCACGCAGGGAGAAGTGTAGGGAGAATGTAGACAGCGTTCCTGGTAGGTGAGAAGTGTAGGGAGAATGTAGACGGCGTTCCTGGTAGGTGACAGAGAGGTGGCTTAGCGCATGCAAGGAGTAGTGTAGGGAGAATGTAGACGGCGTTCCTGGTAGGTGACAGAGAGGTGGCTTAGCCCACGCAGGGAGAAGTGTAGGGAGAATGTAGATGTTGTTCCTGGTAGGTGAAAGAGAGGTGGCTTAACGCACGCAGGGAGAAGTGTAGGGAGAATGTAGACGGTGTTCCTGGTAGGTGACAGAGAGGTGACTTAGCGCACGCAGGGAGAAGTGTAGGGAGAATGTAGACTGTTCCTGGTAGGTGACAGAGAGGTGGCTTAGCACAGGCAGGGAGAAGTGTAGGGAAATGTAGACAGCGTTCCTGGTAGATGACAGAGAGGTGGCTTAGCGCACGCAGGGAGTAGTGTAGGGAGAATGTAGACGGCGTTCCTGGTAGGTGACAGAGAGGTGGCTTAGCGCACGCAGGGAGAAGTGTAGGGAGAATGTAGATGGTGTTCCTGGTAGGTGACAGAGAGGTGGCTTAGCGCACGCAGGGAGTAGTGTAGGGAGAATGTAGACGGCGTTCCTGGTAGGTGACAGAGAGGTGGCTTAGCACACGCAGGGAGTAGTGTAGGGAGAATGTAGACGGCGTTCCTGGTAGGTGACAGAGAGGTGGCTTAGCGCACGCAGGGAGAAGTGTAGGGAAATGTAGACAGCGTTCCTGGTAGGTGACAGAGAGGTGGCTTAGCACACGCAGGGAGTAGTGTAGGGAGAATGTAGACAGCGTTCCTGGTAGGTGACAGAGAGGTGGCTTTTCACACGCAGGGAGTAGTGTAGGGAGAATGTAGACAGCGTTCCTGGTAGGTGACAGAGAGGTGGCTTAGCACACGCAGGGAGAAGTGTAGGGAGAATGTAGACAGCGTTCCTGGTAGGTGACAGTGAGATGGCTTAGCGCACGCAGGGAGAAGTGTAGGGAGAATGTAGACAGCGTTCCTGGTAGGTGACAGAGAGGTGGCTTAGCGCACGCAGGGAGAAGTGTAGGGAGAATGTAGACAGCGTTCCTGGTAGGTGACAGAGAGGTGGCTTAGCGCACGCAGGGAGTAGTGTAGGGAGAATGTAGATGGTGTTCCTGGTAGGTGACAGAGAGGTGGCTTAGCGCACGCAGGGAGAAGTGTAGGGAGAATGTAGACAGCATTCCTGGTAGGTGACAGAGAGGTGGCTTAGCCCACGCAGGGATAAGTGTAGGGAGAATGTAGACGGCGTTCGTGGTAGGTGACAGAGAGGTGGCTTAGTGCACGCAGGGAGAAGTGTAGGGAGATGTAGACCGCATTCTCGGTTGAATTTTTCCACTGGCCCTATCAGATCCATACCAATTTGCTCAAAAGGCACAAAAATGATAGGCAGGGGAACCAATGGTACCCTAAGTTCTGGCCGGGGTGCGGTCTGTTGGCGCACTGGGCATTCCTGACAATGTTTTTTTTCTTTGGAATGAATGCCTGGCTGGAAGAACCAACCATAGCTAGATACGCTGGAGAGTTTTCTCCTTCCCTATATGGCCACCCTATAAATGCATGTGAGCCGCCCTCAATACCAGCTGCTGGTGTTTCCCGGGGAACCAGCGCCTGGTCTACCCTTTTACCCTGCAAGTGAGTTTTACCACAAAGTAAGGTTCACCATCACGTGGAAAAGCAGAAGTTACCTTACTATTTACCACATTTACAAAAGCATTGTACAAGTTACCGGTATCCAGTCTCCACGTCGACCACAGTTAGGTCGACAATGTCTAGGTCGACCACTATTGGTCGACAGTAGAGATGAGCGGGTTCGGTTTTACTCGGTTCTCAAAACGGCATCTTATTGGCTCACGGACGTCACGTGTTTTAGATAGCCAATAAAAAAAATACGGATAAAACTGAACTGGCGTTAATTCTGGCGTTACATCCGAACCCGCTCATCTCTAGCAGACAGTAACTAGGTCGACAGGTCAAAAGGTTGACATGAGTTTTTCACAATTTGTTTCTTTTTTTTTTTTTCTTTTTCATACTTAATGATCCACATGGACTACGATGGCGAGCGAAGTGAGCCATGTGAGGGGATACGGTCACTGTATGGAGAAAACGACACCAAACCCCCCCAAAAAAAAACCTCATGTCAACCTAGTTACTGTCGACCAACAGTGGTCAACCTAGACACTGTCGACCTTCCATACCACACCCCAAATTACCATTGTTCTGTTGATCTCACCCAAAGTCCAGCAAAGACGCACTTTCACCAATGGGGGACCAACGTGTCTCAATCTCACCTTGATCTCTGCTGCTCCCTGGCAAGAGAGGGCTTTACAGTCATACAACCTGGTCCTCCAGTAGATCTCGGCTCCTGGGTCAGCTCAGCCTCTGTCTGGTAATGTCATGCCAGGTAACCACCTCCTGTAACAGCGGGAAGTGCCGGCCCAGGATTAGTGGATAAGGAGGTTAAGAAGCTACTGTGGCTAACAATATTACTGCTCGTCCTTTAATCACCACCGGCAGCTGCACTCGGGCATTCTTCTATGTCCCCATGTATATACAACACCTTTACCAGGAGTGCAACCATACCCTGGAGGAGCCAGGTTAGCAGAGATGATGGACAATTCACTGCCAGTATCTTCCAAGGCCCAGATATCCCGGCCTTCAATCTCTACCATGAGCAGAAATAGGATGGTTTCAGCTGGGGAAATACTTCCAGCCGCCATGCTGTTTTCCCTGCGCTGAAATCCATCAGCTCACCCTGCTTTGGACAGTCCCACCATACATGACTGAGCTCACCGCACTCAAATCATAGGAGGGGTGGTAGTCACCGACGGTCACATGACCTCCCCCAAAATCCCGCCCCCTCACTATCCCAACGGTCAGCATGCCGACCAACAGGGACTATTTCCACTCGTGGGTGTCCACAACACCCATAGAGTGGGAATGTGGTCGCCACGAGCCCACAGCGTGGCGAGCGCGGTGAGCTCGCAAAGGCCTTGCTGCACTCGCCCCTCCCCGCCGTGATCCTGGTGTTGGTATGCTGATCGGCAGTCAGGAGACCATCAGTCAGCCATACCACACCCGTCTGGAGGTGGGTTGTTTAGTTTAACAACGGGGACCTGGGTTCTGGGCTTAGGTACTGGCTATAACCCATGTTTGGCTTTATTCAGTTTTCCCAGGGACCTCTCAATCTCCACCGCTAACTCCTCAAATGTCTGGGGACAGCCTGCAGGGCCCGGTGTTGTACCCCACGGTCTAATACCCGTATAGCATGGTCTAAAGCTACAATCTCCATTATATGTGGAGCCGTATGTTTCTCCGGCTGTAGCCATCCCTTACTCGGTCTGGCTAGCTTGGCCCGTTAAACTCTTGGAGGCTCAGACGAGTTCAGCCTCTAGTTATGGAACTTCTGGGCTTTACTGGGGCCTGTCAAGCCAACCCTGTTGAGCAGAGGCGTAACAAGGGTTTTTATAGCCCAGGGCAAGATTATGAATCCCACACCAATGATTCCCACACCAAGCTATGTGCGCACCGTAGATGCGCAAAAAAATGGGCATGGTCACGCACCAGAGGGGGCCACTGAAAATGGGGGTAGAGGCAGTCACACTGAGGCACCGGGGTAAAGGCAGTCACACTGAGGCACTTGGCTAGCTGGCAGTCACACTGAGAACCCGGGGTAGAGGCAGTCACACTGAGGCACCGGGGTAGAGGCAGTCACACTGAGGCACCGGGGTAGAGGCAGTCACACTGAGACACCGGGGTAGAGGCAGTCACACTGAGGCACCGGGGTAGAGGCAGTCACACTGAGACACCGGGGTAGAGGCAGTCACACTGAGGCACCGGGGTAGAGGCAGTCACACTGAGACACCGGGGTAGAGGCAGTCACACTGAGGCACCGGGGTAGAGGCAGTCACACTGAGACACCGGGGTAGAGGCAGTCACACTGAGGCACCGGGGTAGAGGCAGTCACACTGAGACACCGGGGTAGAGGCAGTCACACTGAGGCACTTGGCTAGCTGGCAGTCACACTGAGGCACCGGGTAGAGGCAGTCACACTGAGGCACTGAGGTAGCTGTCACACTGTCATCGCTCCCTCAGACGCCTGCTGGTTGCTATGGTGATGACAGTTTCCGCTCCGCGTTCTGTACTGTGCTAGGTGTGACCCCGCCGCCGCCGCTCCATCCGGTGACGTATTTCCGGCCAGAGTACAGAGCGGCAGACATGGTGAGTGAGCATCTTTCCTCCGGGATCCGGCACAGGGGCCCCCGGGGCCCTCGTCACACCGCCGTGTATACCGGGAGGATGATATATATATATATAGAGGGAGGACTATGTATACACGGTGGTGGCCCTGTATACAGAGAAGACTATATATACACACGGGGGCACTATGTATAGACTGCGGGCCTCTGTGTGCAGGGAGACTAGAGCTATGTATACACTGGGGGGTTTCTGTATACAGAGGAGACTATATATACGGGGCACTATGTCATACCCTCCAACATGACCCGCCCCACTAGGTACAAAATGCTCTGTTTCTGGACTTCCACCTTAATTTATTATTGCCATCACCTGTGAAGAAACAGCTTTCTTATCATTTAACTAGTTCAACACAGGTGATGGAAATCATAAATTAAGAGGGAAGTCCAGAAACAGAGCATTTTGTACCTAGTGGGGCGGATCATGTTGGAGGGTCTGCTATGTATAGGAGGAGAGCTATGTATACACTGGGGGGTTTCTGTATACAGAGGAGACTATATATATATATATATATATATATATATATATATATATATATATATATACATAGGAGGAGAGCTATGTATACACTGGGGGGTTTCTGTATACAGAGGAGACTATATATACGGGGCACTATGTATAGGAGGAGAGCTATGTATAGACTGGGGGGTTTCTGTATACAGAGGAGACTATATATATATATATATATATATATATATATATATATATATATATATATACGGGGCACTATGCATAGGAGGAGAGCTATGTATACACTGGGGGGTTTCTGTATACAGAGGAGACTATATATACGGGGCACTGTATAGGAGGAGAGCTACGTATACACTGTGGGGGTTTCTGTATACAGAGGAGACTATATATACGGGGCACTTAGTATAGGAGGAGAGCTATGTATACACTGGGGGGTTTCTGTATGCAGAGGAGACTATATATATATATATATATATATATATATATATATATATATATATATATATATATATATGGGAGAGTTGTGTATACACTGGGGGGGGGGGCTCTGTATGCTGGGGAGATTATGTATACTGATGGGAAGGATGAAGAAATGACATGGAACGCTAGCAGTGGGGGAGACAGGATCTGGGTGAGGCCCCTAATGCAGCAATGTGATACAGGCACATCAGGGTGTATCAGGAGGAGAGAGCACTGATTTGTGCAGGTTTTTTGATAATTCAGCCCTTTCTGTACAAAGTGGTTTATTTCTAACTAATAAAATAATAAATGACTAGAACATACTTACCTGTCTAACACTGCGAAATGTGACACATGTCGTAACCTTATTTATAAAGCGCAATAGAATTCAGCAGCACTGGGCAAAGGCGTCACATAGGTAATCGCACACACAAACGGAGGAAGTACAATTGTGAGAGACGGGGTGGAGAGGGCAATGCAGAGACAATAGGAGCTAGGGGCACTCAGAGTGGCCATGAGACAGCAGGGAAGAGGTGAGTGTGAGTAGGTGGGGTAGGGTGTTCCGTAAGTGGGGATTCTTGAGGGGGGGAAATAGACAGCCTTTGCCAGATAGGGGAGAAGGTTGTAGGCCAGAGGCACATGTAAGAGGCTGAGGAGGAGAGTACAGATGTGTATGAAGAAACCTGATGTACGTTGAGGATGTATTGTAGAATACCAGATAGCGGGAGGACAATGCTGGACATGGGTAACATCCTGAGTGAGACAGGGGCATGGAAAGTAGTGGCAGCTGGATGTGTGGCATGAAGCACCCTGTCTGTCACATAGCATACATCTGTGGTTAGTGTAACCATGTACATCAGACGCCCCGTTATGTAGAATGCTGAAGGTTGAGCACATGTACCTACCTGTCTGCACCCTATTGACCAGTCTTGTAATTGTGTGTTATTCAGGGTCAAAGCCAGAGCGGCAGCCATGGCCCAGGGGGCGGGAAGAAGGACGACAAGGTGAGTACAGACAGGTGCAGTCATCGCCACAGAGCGGGAACGCCTCGTAGGGTAACACGGTAGCCGTGCATCCCAATTGTGTCCACGTTTCCGCACCGTCTGGTGTTCAGATGAGCACAAGAGTTTCTCCACCTCCAGTGTATGGAGGCTGGAGCCGTTATCTCTACAGTACCATTCAGCATATTACATTTGCCATGTAAATACAAAAAAAAAAATCTAGATTTAATTAACGCATCTAATTTTCACTCCCAATTCCTCTGCAGTTTAATTGGAAATAGCCCTCGCTTGGTAATTTGTGCCGTTAGTGGCCAATAGGAAAATATTTGGGGCTCTTAAACTGTTACAATTGGCTGATTTTAGCGGTTTTCAATAAATGTGTGCAGACCGCGATGGAGACACAATAATGCTTTCATACAGACTCCTAACGTAACGGCATCTCTGTCCTCGTGTTATAATGGTGTCACAATGGTACTGCTCTCCCCTATTGCACATCAGACATAGAAATAACCTGACTTTCAATGTGTAATATGTAAGGATAAGAAGAAGAAGTATGAGCCGCCAGTCCCCACCAGAGTCGGGAAGAAGAAGAAGAAGACAAAGGGTCCAGATGCTGCCAGTAAACTTCCCCTCGGTGAGCAAAGATGTAACTTTTATCTGACCACATTTCTGTCCGAGATCGCAACGCCTTAGTGTCCCACTGCAGAGACGCGGGGAGACCTGGCCAAGTCACTGTGCCAAGGGGCATTAGTACATGTCAGCAGTCAGACCAGCAGCACTGCCCCTCCCCAAGATCAGGGATGTGTTCTGATTCTGATAAATGTATCCTGCCCTGTAGTACCGGCCTGGCTTCTAGGTATCACTGTTACTGAGTAATGTTCCCTGCTCTATAGTACCGGCCTGGCTTCTAGGTATCGCTGTTACTGAGTAATGTATTCTGCCCTGTAGTACCGGCCTGGCTTCTAGGTATCGCTGTTACTGAGTAATGTTTCCTGCCCTGTAGTACCGGCCTGGCTTCTAGGTATCACTGTTACTGAGTAATGTTCCCTGCTCTATAGTACCGGCCTGGCTTCTAGGTATCGCTGTTACTGAGTAATGTATCCTGCCCTGTAGTACCGGCCTGGCTTCTAGGTATCGCTGTTACTGAGTAATGTTTCCTGCCCTGTAGTACCGGCCTGGCTTCTAGGTATCGCTGTTACTGAGTAATGTATCCTGCCTTGTAGTACCGGCCTCGCTTCTAGGTATCGCTGTTACTGAGTAATGTATCCTGCCCTGTAGTACCGGCCTGGCTTCTAGGTATCGCTGTTACTGAGTAATGTTTCCTGCCCTGTAGTACCGGCCTGGCTTCTAGGTATCGCTGTTACTGAGTAATGTATCCTGCCTTGTAGTACCGGCCTCGCTTCTAGGTATCGCTGTTACTGAGTAATGTTTCCTGCCCTGTAGTACCGGCCTGGCTTCTAGGTATCGCTGTTACTGAGTAATGTTTCCTGCCCTGTAGTACCGGCCTGGCTTCTAGGTATCGCTGTTACTGAGTAATGTATCCTGCCCTGTAGTACCGGCCTCGCTTCTAGGTATCGCTGTTACTGAGTAATGTTTCCTGCCCTGTAGTACTGGCCTGGCTTCTAGGTATCGCTGTTACTGAGTAATGTTTCCTGCCCTGTAGTACCGGCCTGGCTTCTAGGTATCGCTGTTACCTAGTAATATTTCCTGCCCTGTAGTACCGGCCTCGCTTCTAGGTATCGCTGTTACAAAGTAATGTTCCCTGCTCTGTAGTACCGGCCTGGCTTCTAGGTATCGCTGTTACTGAGTAATGTATCCTGCCCTGTAGTACCGGCCTGGCTTCTAGGTATCGCTGTTACTGAGTAATGTTTCCTGCCTTGTAGTACCGGCCTCGCTTCTAGGTATCGCTGTTACTGAGTAATGTGTCCTGCCCTGTAGTACCGGCCTGGCTTCTAGGTATCGCTGTTACTGAGTAATGTGTCCTGTCCTGTAGTACCGGCCTGGCTTCTAGGTATCACTGTTACTGAGTAATGTGTCCTGCCCTGTAATACCGGCCTGGCTTCTAGGTATCGCTGTTACTGAGTAATGTATCCTGCCCTGTAGTACCGGCCTGGCTTCTAGGTATCGCTGTTACTGAGTAATGTTTCCTGCCCTGTAGTACCGGCCTGGCTTCTAGGTATTGCTGTTACTGAGTAATGTTTCCTGCCCTGTAGTACCGGCCTCGCTTCTAGGTATCGCTGTTACTGAGTAATGTTTCCTGCCCTGTAGTACCGGCCTCGCTTCTAGGTATCGCTGTTACTGAGTAATGTTTCCTGCCCTGTAGTACCGGCCTGGCTTCTAGGTATCGCTGTTACTGAGTAATGTTCCCTGCTCTGTAGTACCGGCCTGGCTTCTAGGTATCGCTGTTACTGAGTAATGTTTCCTGCCCTGTAGTACCGGCCTGGCTTCTAGGTATCGCTGTTACTGAGTAATGTTCCCTGCTCTGTAGTACCGGCCTGGCTTCTAGGTATCGCTGTTACTGAGTAATGTTTCCTGCCCTGTAGTACCGGCCTGGCTTCTAGGTATCGCTGTTACTGAGTAATGTTTCCTGCCCTGTAGTACCGGCCTCGCTTCTAGGTATCGCTGTTACTGAGTAATGTTTCCTGCCCTGTAGTACCGGCCTCTCTTCTAGGTATCGCTGTTACTGAGTAATGTTCCCTGCTCTGTAGTACCGGCCTGGCTTCTAGGTATCACTGTTACTGAGTAATGTATCCTGCCCTGTAGTACTGGCCTGGCTTCTAGGTATCGCTGTTACTGAGTAATGTTTCCTGCCCTGTAGTACCGGCCTGGCTTCTAGGTATCGCTGTTACTGAGTAATGTATCCTGCCCTGTAGTACCGGCCTCGCTTCTAGGTATCGCTGTTACTGAGTAATGTTTCCTGCCCTGTAGTACCGGCCTGGCTTCTAGGTATCGCTGTTACTGAGTAATGTATCCTGCCCTGTAGTACCGGCCTCGCTTCTAGGTATCGCTGTTACTGAGTAATGTTTCCTGCCCTGTAGTACCGGCCTGGCTTCTAGGTATCGCTGTTACTGAGTAATGTTTCCTGCCCTGTAGTACCGGCCTGGCTTCTAGGTATCGCTGTTACTGAGTAATGTATCCTGCCCTGTAGTACCGGCCTCGCTTCTAGGTATCGCTGTTACTGAGTAATGTTTCCTGCCCTGTAGTACCGGCCTCGCATCTAGGTATTGCTGTTACTGAGTAATGTGTCCTGTCCTGTAGTACCGGCCTGGCTTCTAGGTATCGCTGTTACTGAGTAATGTGTCCTGCCCTGTAGTACCGGCCTGGCTTCTAGGTATCGCTGTTACTGAGTAATGTATCCTGCCCTGTAGTACCGGCCTCGCTTCTAGGTATCGCTGTTACTGAGTAATGTTTCCTGCCCTGTAGTACCGGCCTGGCTTCTAGGTATCGCTGTTACCTAGTAATATTTCCTGCCCTGTAGTACCGGCCTGGCTTCTAGGTATCGCTGTTACTGAGTAATGTATCCTGCCCTGTAGTACCGGCCTGGCTTCTAGGTATCGCTGTTACTGAGTAATGTATCCTGCCCTGTAGTATCGGCCTGGCTTCTAGTTATTGCTGTTACTGAGTAATGTATCCTGCCCTGTAGTACCGGCCTGGCTTCTAGGTATCGCTGTTACTGAGTAATGTATCCTGCCCTGTAGTACCGGCCTGGCTTCTAGTTATTGCTGTTACTGAGTAATGTATCCTGCCCTGTAGTACCGGCCTGAATTCTAGGTATCGCTGTTACTGAGTAATGTATCCTGCCCTGTAGTACCGGCCTCGCTTCTAGGTATCGCTGTTACTGAGTAATGTTTCCTGCCCTGTAGTATCGGCCTGGCTTCTAGTTATTGCTGTTACTGAGTAATGTATCCTGCCCTGTAGTACCGGCCTGGCTTCTAGGTATCGCTGTTACTGAGTAATGTATCCTGCCCTGTAGTACCGGCCTGGCTTCTAGTTATTGCTGTTACTGAGTAATGTATCCTGCCCTGTAGTACCGGCCTGGCTTCTAGGTATCGCTGTTACTGAGTAATGTTTCCTGCCCTGTAGTACCGGCCTGGCTTCTAGGTATCGCTGTTACTGAGTAATGTTTCCTGCCCTGTAGTACCGGCCTGGCTTCTAGTTATTGCTGTTACTGAGTAATGTATCCTGCCCTGTAGTACCGGCCTCGTATACTCCTACCCATCCCAACTGGTCTTTGTGTTGTCTCTTTATGCTGTTGGTTATTGTGTCTGGTCTGATTGGCTGACATCGCCATTTACATTACGTTGGGACATTAGACACCACAATAAGACTGTGTAATAAGCAGCGTGAGAGGCCATATTGTGCTTTACATATTCTAGAATATATAGTAACTGTGCTGTGATTGGATGTGGATAGTTTGGAGTTCCGTCATCATTATCTTTGTTCCTCTTGCAGTTACCCCACATACTCAGTGCAGGCTCAAGCTGCTGAAGCTGGAACGTATTAAGGACTATCTCCTCATGGAGGAAGAGTTCATCAGGAACCAGGAACAGATGAAGCCGCTGGAGGAGAAGCAGGAGGTAACGAGATGTCACGTGCCTGTGGTCGCCGAGGAGATACGGTATTTGAGACAGTGTAATGTATATCTTTTCTGTTTACAGGAGGAAAGGTCCAAGGTGGATGACCTGCGAGGAACCCCGATGTCTGTTGGCACCTTGGAGGAGATCATTGATGATAATCATGCCATCGTGTCCACATCGGTGGGATCTGAGCACTATGTCAGTATCCTTTCCTTTGTGGACAAAGACCTGCTGGAACCGGGGTGCTCCGTCCTACTGAACCACAAGGTGAGTTAGTGTTACGATGGGTCAGTGGGCATGTGTTCACAGGACGTCACATCCTGATAGGGATGCACTAAGTCCAGACTCGGCATTAACTCCTTCACTACTGTGGGTTTTCTCACCCCTGTGCTGAGGCTGTTATTAGAGGTTTTCCTTTGTTACATTCTTACATCAAGAGCTAGCATTTCTTTGAAATTAGACATCGTGCGGCATTGAATAGGGGGACCCCTTATTATGTGACAGAAGGTGGTTGATCAGCTCTTTAGATGCTGTTCTAGCGGTTATAGAATGCCATACAACAGCCAGAGGCAGGATGTGGTCCTGTGAGGCATGAGGCATTGTAGCAGGTAAATAAAAGGGGGGTTACGTTGCCTTATTTTATGGAAGCTTGTGAGCGTGTAGCTTTCCCTGTACAATGTGTTATATGTAAGTGCGGTGGGATCTTGTCACATATCACTGTACGTGTTCTATGTGCAGGTTCATGCTGTGATCGGGGTGCTCATGGACGACACAGACCCCTTGGTGACTGTGATGAAGGTGGAGAAAGCCCCTCAGGAAACCTATGCTGATATCGGAGGGCTTGATAATCAGATTCAGGAAATCAAGGTATTTCTGTCCATTTCCACCGGCCTGCTGCACCGATATAGGAGATGCTGTAATGTAGGCGTAATGTGAGCAGCGATATGAAGAGAACCTTTTATGTAACGAGATGTGTATATCCGCACATCTACAGAGCAGGGAGGATATAGAACACAGTCGCGCAGGATGTGTTATGCTACAACAGTGACGGCGGGTGTAAGAACACAGCTCTGACCAGACTATAGAACAAAAGGAAAAGAAGAAGCCACTTGTAACAATAACTTTAGCTGGGGGGAGGGGTTCTGATCACCTCCTTGGAGTCATTAGATGTGGAGTTATTAGAGAACACCAGATGCAGCTTCTGCTATGGAGGTGTGAGGTACAGGGTACGGTATGGCCTGAGGATAAGTAATAGGGTATCTGGAAGAGGGCTGTGCTTTACTGGGTTTAGTAGCCGTGGAACCCAGAACTGGTGAAATGCGTGGTGCTTGCCGTGAAGGTGATAGCTGGTTCTCTCTACTTGTACTGTATTGGCAGAAAGGGCCCCAAATGTTAAGAGGGGGATCTCAGGCTAAGCCTGTACGTCAAGCCATGGTGATGTGGCAGGTGGGGCACAGAAGCGTTGATTTGGTGTAGTCATCTAATAGTAGCTTTATGTCATCCTTAGCAGTAATGGCTCCCGGAAGGGAACTGTTGGCCGTAACTGCACATATATAAAGCTGTGACACCTGTGCGAGAGCGTCCAGAGAGGCTGAAATGGGTTTCGTGTGTGGATCAGTATTTGCCCAGATATCCGGTAGAGAGACCGCTCCGCATCTAGCGATGGTGCAATGACTTGGGGTCTACTGGTTATATTCCATTCAGTGTTTCTTATGTTATCCATGGCTTGTCATTCTGGGATAACCCTTACGTGAGTGTAGTGGATGAAGGATGGGGGAATGGAGTCTGTCAAGTCTTTTGGCATAGAATTTAAAGACGTTACTTAATAACGAGATGTGCCAGTAGCTGGAGCAGCTGTAAATGATTGCTTTCCTTACGGATCGCTTGCAAAGCCTTCCTGGTACTAGGGCTTAGAATTGAGGTATAAAGGGTTTAAGGTGTGGAACCAAAGTGTCTGGAAATAGTTTGCAGCGGGCAGCCGGAAAATCAACTATTGCAATTTCTGTGCATATATAACCTGAGTAATATGCCCAGTCCCATCTGAGGGGATCATTGGGGAGCACAGTGCCAGCCAGGGTATTACACCTGTCTGAGCAGAGCTGGGGGCTGTGTACCTCTGATATAGTGTGTTGTGAGTCGTGTCAGAAATCCCATATAATCCCTCTACAGCCCAGAGGCTGCACTTTATCTCTCTCTTCAGTTACGTTAGTTGGCGACTTCGTTGGTAAGGAAAAGGTCCCGTTCACCTCTGGCGGTACATATGGGAGAGAGATCCGGTTGTTGTTTGATTTCTTGCTTTTACTAGGTGTCTTTAAATTGGACTTGGCAAGACGTTTTTTTTAAGAAGCCAGGGCGACTTGGTGGCCTCTTCGGATCACCCTGTGGGTGTCCCTGTAAAGTAATTGTGGTGATACCAGAAGTTACATGTTTAACGTAGTCAGTAAGATCTGTTCATGTGTGAGTAACATGCTAGGATCCTCTAGTATGCACTATGGGGCGTTAGTGCAGGGGTTCTCTGCTCCGACAGCTGGCCATGTTCTGCCGCTCATGTACAATCTATGTTGCTGGGTCAGTAAATATCCCACCCGCTTCCTCACATCCTCATAACACGACCTGTTGGGAGTTAATGAGGGTTAATGTTGAGAACTATTGATCTAAGGCAGGGGCGCTTTAAGAGAGGAGGAGGCCCGTGTTCAGCCTCCTCTCTGTCTGCAGCGCTGAGAGTCTGAGCACTAGAGGGCTCGGACTCTACTGCGCATGTGCAGATCTCCGGAAAAATGGCGCGGCGGCCATTTTCCCTGAGATTTCTCTACTGCGCATGCGCAGAACTCCGAGAAAACGAGCGCTTGGCCCTTTTCACAGTGTTTTAACAGCACTGCGGATATCGGCGCTGGACTCCGAAGGGGTTAGTATTTTAAAAATGGGTGCAGCGTGTGCGGTGGGGGCCCCACACTGGACTCAGGGGCCCATGTGCACCATATACACCACACCCATTATAGAAATGCAAGTGATTTAAGGGGTTTAAGAGATCAGCAGACGTGGGGCCATGTGATGTGGGTATATGGAGTAGGATCATATCGGGAATATTACGTATCAGGAGAATAATAATCTCTGGATAGTGGCTCAAACACAAGGAGTTTCTGAACTGGACGGCCTTAATCTACTGGCATGTATCTTCTCACAGTCAGTTACTGGCTACTTCTGACTCCTCCCACTGCGTCATAGTAGGGTACCTCGCAGCCACCACCATGCACATGGAACCACTTGTTCTAGTTGAAGGCACAGAGGATATCCACATTTAAGATCAGGGAATACAGCAGGAGGTAATCCAGCCCCTGCCCCCTCGAGCAGACCAGGTGTGTGCATGGTTTTTGTTTCACATTGAACATTGGTACCAGTGGACTCTGCCTGAAGAGAAAGTCCGGTGCTTGGTCACAGGCACCTGGAAGATCTGGGAGAGGGGGACGTTATCTCACCGTCTCCCACCTAGAATACTTCCAGGCTGATCCCTCTGGTAAAAAATATGTTCCAGAATGTAGTCAGCCAGCCCCGGCTGCAGCATTTTCCCTGATACTGGTGCAGGAACTCCTGGCCTCCAGGGCTGGATCTGCCAGCTCTCCCTGCTCCTTCTGCTTGTTAGACTGTCTGGACTCAGGGCTGCTCCTGTAGCTTGTTTATTAAAATTGATCAAAACATCAATAAAGTGCAATACCCTGTGTGCTGAGCCGCCATCTTGGTTACGTGGAACACTCGGAGGAGCGGATCTACCCAGGCTAGCTGCGAGCACTGCATTGAAGTCCTCTAGATTTGGCTTAGAAATACATTTCATGAAAACTGTTGTGACCGGACGATCTGGCTCCGCCAGGCGATCGCAGGTTACTTGCAGGTAGCTCATCCCTGTGCAGCCTGAGTGGACTTGCTTCAGCACTCCCAGGGATTTCCTCTCATTGTCAGTAACCACCTGTTACAGACTCCTCCCACTGCGTTACGGGTGGGTAAACTTCTTGCCTCCACCGTTTACCCAAGTACATGTTAAGCTTAAATTGTGTCTAGCACCAAAAGTCTTTTCACCAATGGTGACGCAGTACAGATATGAAGCCCTTCAAAGCCACTGCCCACAACGTGGGCTATTTCCCCGGCCAAATAGGCATATATAGTCCAAGAAAGATTGCCGATACGGACTTCTTCCATTTGCCGTGACATGCATGATAAGTTCACGGGAATGCGTTACTGATCTCAGTGTGGAGGTATGTAATAAAGTGTGTCTCCTGGAGTAGAGCTAATCTCCGTCATGTGTGATGTGATGGCTGGAGTCACGGGTAGGCAGAAAGGAGGAACATTGGGCATAGATGTTGGTTATATGGGGCTGGCGCTCAGTGTCTGTGACCTCTGTCCTACAGGAGTCTGTGGAGCTTCCTCTCACCCATCCAGAGTACTATGAGGAGATGGGCATTAAACCACCTAAAGGAGTCATTCTGTATGGACAGCCTGGCACAGGTACACTGTCACCGTCTCTTGTTCTGTCCGCGGAGTGTCTGTTGTTCTGTCTGTCCATTCACTGAATGTCTGTCTGTTGTTCTGTCCGCAGAGTGTCTGTTGTTCTGTCTGTCCATTCACTGAATGTCTGTTCTGTCCGCGGAATGTCTGTTGTTCTGTTCTGTCCGCGGAATGTCTGTTGTTCTGTCCGCGGAGTGTCTGTCTGTCTGTTCTGTCCGCGGAGTGTCTGTCTGTTGTTCTGTCCGTGCATCCACTGAATGTTTCTCTGATTTGTGTCTCTTCTCAGGAAAAACTCTCTTGGCTAAAGCCGTTGCCAACCAGACCTCTGCCACTTTCCTGAGGGTGGTGGGCTCGGAGCTGATCCAGAAATACCTGGGTGATGGGCCCAAACTGGTGCGTGAGCTGTTCAGAGTGGCTGAGGAACACGCACCGTCTATAGTATTTATTGATGAGATTGATGCCATAGGCACAAAGAGGTAAGAACGTGGCCGGACACACTCTTCTCCCAGTACACCATATAGTGTATCAGTGTGTGGCCTGATGTCTCAGCGTTATACATGTGTGTACCTGTGCTCCGTTGTGTAGCAGTGTGTGGTCTGTGTGTGCCAGGTAGTGATGCGTTTTACATGTGTGTACCTGTGCTCTGTTGTGTAGCAGTGTGTGCCAGGTAATGATGCGTTATTCATGTGTGTGCCTGTGCTCCGTTGTGTAGCAGTGTGTGCCAGGTAGTGATGTGTTATACATGTGTGTACCTGTACTCCGTTGTGTAGCAGTGTGTGGTCTGTGTGCCAGGTAGTGATGCGTTATACATGTGTGTACCTGTGCTCCGTTGTGTAGCAGTGTGTGCCAGGTAATGATGCGTTATTCATGTGTGTGCCTGTGCTCCGTTGTGTAGCAGTGTGTGCCAGGTAGTGATGTGTTATACATGTGTGCACCTGTACTCCGTTGTGTAGCAGTGTGTGGTCTGTGTGCCAGGTAGTGATGCGTTATACATGTGTGTACCTGTGCTCCGTTGTGTAGCAGTGTGTGCCAGGTAATGATGTGTTATACATGTGTGTGCGTGTGGTCTGTGTGTGTCAGGAAATGGCGTGTTATACATGTGTGTACCTGTCCTCCGTTGTGTAGCAGTGTGTGGTCTGTGTGTGCCAGGTAGTGATGTGTGTAGCAGTGTGTGGTCTGTGTGTGCCAGGTAGTGATGTGTGTAGCAATGTGTGGTCTGTGTGTGCCAGGTAGTGATGTATGTAGCAATGTGTGGTCTGTGTGTGCCAGGTAGTGATGTGTTATACATGTGTGCACCTGTCCTCCGTTGTGTAGCAGTGTGTGGTCTGTGTGTGCCAGGTAATGATGTGTTATACATGTGTGCCTGTGCTCCGTTGTGTAGCAGTGTGTGGTCTGTGTGTGCCAGGTAGTGATGTGTGTAGCAATGTGTGGTCTGTGTGTGCCAGGTAGTGATGTGTGTAGCAATGTGTGGTCTGTGTGTGCCAGGTAGTGATGTGTTACACATGTGTGCACCTGTCCTCCGTTGTGTAGCAGTGTGTGGTCTGTGTGTGCCAGGTAATGATGTGTTATACATGTGTGCCTGTGCTCCGTTGTGTAGCAGTGTGTGTCTTCTGCACATCCCGCAGATATGACTCTAACTCCGGTGGGGAGAGGGAGATTCAGAGAACGATGTTGGAGCTCCTCAACCAGCTGGACGGGTTCGATTCCCGGGGTGATGTCAAAGTCATTATGGCAACAAACAGGATAGAAACACTGGACCCAGCATTAATCAGACCAGGTATAACTGAGCCCTTCCCGTCATACGCAGCCTGCGTCCATGACTGATGACGTTAACTGTAACCTTTATAAAACCAGGCCGTATTGACCGAAAGATTGAGTTTCCTCTGCCGGATGAGAAGACCAAGAAAAGGATCTTCCAGATCCACACGAGCCGCATGACGCTCTCCACCGATGTCACCCTAGATGATTTGATCATGGCCAAAGATGACCTGTCTGGAGCAGATATTAAAGTAAGATGCTGCTTTGTGAAATTCCTGACATGACGGCTGTGTGAGCGCTGTAGTTCCTGTAGTAAACGTGGCGTTAGTCGGCAACTCCTGTAGTAAATGTGGCAGTAGTTGGCTGCTCCCATAGTAAATGTGGCGTTAGTCGGCAGCTCCTATAGTTAATGTGGCAGTAGTCTGCTCCTCCTGTAGCAAACGTGGCGTTAGTCGGCAGCTCCTGTAGTAAATGTGGCAGTAGTTGGCTGCTCCCGTAGTAAACGTGCCATTAGTCGGCAGCTCCTGTAGTTAATGTGGCAGTAGTCGGCTCCTCCTGTAGCAAACGTGGCGTTAGTCGGCAGCTCCTGTAGTAAATGTGGCAGTAGTCTGCTCCTCCTGTAGTAAACGTGGCGTTAGTCGGCAGCTCCTATAGTAAATGTGGCAGTAGTTGGCTGCTCCCGTAGTAAACGTGGCGTTAGTCGTCAGCTCCTGTAGTAAATGTGTCAGTAGTCGGCTGCTCCCATAGTAAATGTGGCGTTAGTCGGCAGCTCCTATAGTAAATGTGGCAGTAGTTGGCTGCTCCCGTAGTAAACGTGGCGTTAGTCGGCAGCTCCTATAGTTAATGTGGCAGTAGTCTGCTCCTCCTGTAGCAAACGTGGCGTTAGTCGGCAGCTCCTGTAGTAAATGTGGCAGTAGTTGGCTGCTCCCGTAGTAAACGTGCCATTAGTCGGCAGCTCCTGTAGTTAATGTGGCAGTAGTCGGCTCCTCCTGTAGCAAACGTGGCGTTAGTCGGCAGCTCCTGTAGTAAATGTGGCAGTAGTCTGCTCCTCCTGTAGTAAACGTGGCGTTAGTCGGCAGCTCCTATAGTAAATGTGGCAGTAGTTGGCTGCTCCCGTAGTAAACGTGGCGTTAGTCGTCAGCTCCTGTAGTAAATGTGTCAGTAGTCGGCTGCTCCCATAGTAAATGTGGCGTTAGTCGGCAGCTCCTATAGTAAATGTGGCAGTAGTTGGCTGCTCCCGTAGTAAACGTGGCGTTAGTCGGCAGCTCCTGTAGTAAATGTGGCGGTAGTCGGCTGCTCCTATAGTAATCGTGGCGTTAGTCGGCAGCTCCTGTAGTAAATGTGGCAGTAGTTGGCTGCTCCCGTAGTAAACGTGGCGTTAGTCAGCAGCTCCTGTAGTTAATGTGGCAGTAGTTGGCTGCTCCTGTAGATAATGTGGCAGTAGTCGGCTCCTCCTGTAGTAAACGTGGCGTTAGTCGGCAGCTCCTGTAGTAAATGTGCCAGTAGTTGGCTGCTCCCGTAGTAAACGTGGCGTTAGTTGGCAGCTCCTGTAGTTAATGTGGCAGTAGTCGGCTCCTCCTGTAGTAAACGTGGCAGTAGTCTGCTCCTCCTTTAGTAAACGTGGCGTTAGTCGGCAGCTCCTGTAGTAAATGTGGCAGTAGTTGGCTGCTCCTGTAGTAAACGTGGCGTTAGTCGGCAGCTCCTGTAGTAAATGTGGCAGTAGTCGGCTCCTCCTGTAGTAAACGTGGCAGTATTCTGCTCCTCCTTTAGTAAACGTGGCGTTAGTCGGCAGCTCCTGTAGTAAAAGTGGCAGTAGTTGGCTTCTCCCGTAGTAAACGTGGCGTTAGTCGGCAGCTCCTGTAGTAAACGTGGCAGTAGTCTGCTCCTCCTTTAGTAAATGTGGCGTTAGTCTGCAGCTCCCGTAGTAAATGTGGCAGTAAAATGTGGCAGTAGTCGGCTCCTCCTGTAGTAAACGTGGTGGTAGTCAGCTCCTCCTGTAGTATACGTCATGTAGTATTAGTAGTAGTCTGCCGCTCCCATAGTAAATGAGGCAGTATTCATCTGCTCCCATAGTACATGCATCGTTAGTTGGCAGCTCCCGTAGTAAATGTGGCGTTAGTCGGCAGCTCCTGTAGTAAATGTGGCGGTAGTCGGCTCCTCCTGTAGTAAAGGTGACGTTAGTCGGCAGCTCCTATAGTAAACGTGGCAGTAGTCTGCTCCTCCTGTAGTAAACATGGCGGTAGTCTGCTGCTCCCGTAGTAAATGAGGCAGTATTTGGTTGCTCCCGTAGTACATGCATCGTTGGCGGCGATTCCTGTAGCAAATGTTTCCGTTCTGGGCTGTTGCCAGTAATGACGCCTCTGCTTTCCTCCGCAGGCTATATGCACGGAGGCCGGGCTGATGGCTCTCCGGGAGCGGAGGATGAAAGTTACCAACGAAGATTTTAAGAAATCAAAAGAGAACGTCTTGTACAAGAAGCAGGAGGGCACCCCGGAGGGGCTCTACCTTTAATTTTCTTTTCTTGAAAATTTTTCTTTTGTAATATGTCACTGGATGAGGGAGAATTGTCTGTAGCCGGGAGCGGTTGCCTCTAGCTTAGCTACCCCACCTGTTGGACTGTTACTCTCATCATCCCCATACACGATGGTGTGTCCTTCCACAAACCGGAAGAAAACTGAGTCTTCATTAGCACTGTGGTGTGACGTTCAGAGAAGGAGCATTGTGTCCCTCAGCCATGAGCTAGCATGTCTGACCCCGGGGTGTTATACAGTCGGCCTATTGTGGCTGCTGGAGGTTGTGCTAAATAAAATAAATTTAAATGCAGATGATTGCGATTGTCATTAATCAGTGGTTAGGACACTCTGCTTTCTATAGTAAGGAAGATCGTCACCTTCCATCATTTCCCCATTCAGGTCCCCATTGGTTACTGCACCAACTGGGATCACTTTCCTCTATAATGGACCAGACTCTATAAGAATAAGAACCTGGAATCTGCCTGCTCCCCTCTCTCTATGTTCCTAGCTGAACGGGAGGGAATTGCGGTCATGGCTGGACACCAGGAAATACAATTATGGTCACTCTGGTCTCCATATTCAGTGCAGTAGGATCAGACTAGCAATAACAAAGAGCTTTTATTTCAGAAAACTAACGGAACTCCAAAATGCTTTATTTTACCAAAAGATAATACTCTGTCCTGGCGCAGAGAGCTGCTAATCCATAGTGCAGTGCCTCCCTCCAGATGTAAGAGTCTGGATCACCGTGGTACGGTCGTGGCTTGTCCTCTTTTTATACCTTCCTAAGTGTCATTCTGTCTGATGGTTTCTCTTTATGTACTCTCGGATCGAGCTATCTACATAGTCTGTGCTGCGGAGAGGATTGTGGTTCAGAAGACGGGCAAAGTGGCCGCCTGATTCAGGTAAGCGGGTGTGATACAGCCAGATGTTCTGGTACTGTGCCGGCTGAGGTGACGGTTATACCAGTTCTGAAGTCAGGTGCCGCAGAGAAGAGGGGTTTTTAGGCTGAAACTATTGCTCTAATAAGGAGTTTTGTACCATACATTCATTCATTGCACAGGGCTATTCGACGTGCCAACTTCCAGGAGCCGAGGAACTACACATCCCAGCCACAGTTCGGCTATCAGGGCATGCTGGGGTGTGTAGTTCCACAGCAGCTAGAGGGCTGTATGTTAAGTTCCCCTACTGTAGGATCTTTATCTTGTTTTCCCTTTCAGCTCCACGGTGGTTATAATAAATGGATTATCTCCTAAGCAGAGAGGAGAGCAGAATAGGGGATATAGTGTGAGGACGGTGGATTACAAGCCGAGTCCCTGCGTCATGGGTTCCGCAATATAAAATAAGAATAGTAACTGTATAACCAGGCATGTTTTGCGTTTAATCTAATTGCGGATTTAAGTTTTGGGGTACAACAGTGAGAATCGCCGTGTTACAAAAGCTGCCCCTTGTCTAGCCCTAAATCCTTATACGTGGATTCTTTTTCCTGCCACCTTTTGAGAAAAGTGATTTCTGTTTTATTCCACGATGAGTGAAACTGTTTTTCCAGGTTTCCAAATACTGTCGTGGAGAGAGATAAACTAGCAACCAATCAGCTCTCCACTTTATTCACTCTTAGCTAGTCCTGAGTAATAAGCTACTGTGGTCAGTGCCAGGAGTTCCGCTCTTATTGTTGCAGCGGTTACTCCATGGCACGGCAGCGCAGGAGTGCTGTGCTAGTGGCCTCACCTATCTGTGGCAGTGCTTTGCAGATGCGGGATGGAGAATTGGGCCAATTGTAGGATACTCGTTGTTCTTTCTGGGTGGCGGGATTTCTCAGTTAGCTAATAGTTCTTTACGGATGTTTAAAGTGCTTAAAGTTAGTAACGCTCATATATGGGCCAGATGTACTAAGCCGTGGAGAGAGAGAAACTACCCACCAACCAGGATGTGACCAGTCAGATACAGTGTTTGCAGCTACAGGGAAAAGAAACTTCCCGCTGCTGCTGTCAGAGGTACCGGAACGGTCCCCCTGCCTCCATGCAATCTCCCCCAGTATTTGCCGTGCTGCCAGTCAGCACAGCAGGACCCCCCGCCCGGTGGTTGGAGACAATAGCAGCCGCTGTAAACAATGTATAGTAACTCCCCCCAAGCCCCCCCTGTGAACCTGGAGGCTGTCTCGGCTGTAAAAATGAAAGTTGCGATGTTTCTGATTTAAATACACGTTCGTTGCCTAATTCATTCCTTAAAAAAAAAAAAGATACATTTCTAAGATTTTTTTGGGGGGGGGGAAATTAGCTAAGTGATTATGTGCTGGGTTGCGTTGTCTTAATTGGCCATTCATTTTATCAGAAAAAATTGACCAGTATTATAAAAAATGTCCAAATGATTCATTTAATCTCTTAGGGGCCGTGGTGTGCAGGAAATGGGCTCTTAGGGGTCGTGGTGTGCAGGAAATGGGCTCTTAGGGGTCGTGGTGTGCAGGAAATGGGCTCATAGGGGCTGTGGTGTGCAGGAAATGGGCTGGGCCATGGTGTGCAGGAAATGGGCTCTTAGGGGCCGTGGTGTGCAGGAAATGGGCTCTTAGGGGCCGTGGTGTGCAGGAAATGGGCTCTTAGGGGTTGTGGTGTGCAGGAAATGGGCTCTTAGGGGCCGTGGTGTGCAGGAAATGGGCTCTTAGGGGCCGTGGTGTGCAGGAAATGGGCTCTTAGGGGCCGTGGTGTGCAGGAAATGGGCTCTTAGGGGCCGTGGTGTGCAGGAAATGGGCTGGGCCATGGTGTGCAGGAAATGGGCTCTTAGGGGTCGTGGTGTGCAGGAAATGGGCTCTTAGGGGCCGTGGTGTGCAGGAAATGGGCTCTTAGGGGTCGTGGTGTGCAGGAAATGGGCTCTTAGGGGCCGTGGTGTGCAGGAAATGGGCTCTTAGGGGCCGTGGTGTGCAGGAAATGGGCTCTTAGGGGCCGTGGTGTGCAGGAAATGGGCTGGGCCGTGGTGTGCAGGAAATGGGCTCTTAGGGGCCGTGGTGTGCAGGAAATGGGCTCTTAGGGGCCGTGGTGTGCAGGAAATGGGCTGGGCCGTGGTGTGCAGAAAATGGGCTCTTAGGGGCCGTGTTGCCTTTTAGCCCAATCACCGCCACGTGATAAAGTTGGACCATGATCTATCATTATATTTCTCTATCGTCCTAGTGGATGCTGGGGTTCCTGAAAGGACCATGGGGAATAGCGGCTCCGCAGGAGACAGGGCACAAAAAGTAAAGCTTTACGATCAGGTGGTGTGTACTGGCTCCTCCCCCTATGACCCTCCTCCAAGCCTCAGTTAGATTTTTGTGCCCGGCCGAGAAGGGTGCAATCTAGGTGGCTCTCCTAAAGAGCTGCTTAGAAAAGTTTAGCTTAGGTTTTTTATTTTACAGTGAGTCCTGCTGGCAACAGGATCACTGCAACGAGGGACTTAGGGGAGAAGAAGTGAACTCACCTGCGTGCAGGATGGATTGGCTTCTTGGCTACTGGACATCAGCTCCAGAGGGACGATCACAGGTACAGCCTGGATGGTCACCGGAGCCTTGCCGCCGGCCCCCTTGCAGATGCTGAAGTAAGAAGAGGTCCAGAATCGGCGGCAGAAGACTCCTCAGTCTTCTAAAGGTAGCGCACAGCACTGCAGCTGTGCGCCATTTTCCTCTCAGCACACTTCACACGGCAGTCACTGAGGGTGCAGGGTGCAGGGCGCTGGGAGGGGGGCGCCCTGGGAGGCAAATGAAAACCTATTTTGGCTAAAAATACCTCACATATAGCCTCCGGAGGCTATATGGAGATATTTAACCCCTGCCAGAATCCGTTAAGAGCGGGAGACGAGGCCGCCGAAAAAGGGGCGGGGCCTATCTCCTCAGCACACAGCGCCATTTTCCCTCACAGAAAGGCTGGAGGGAAGGCTCCCAGGCTCTCCCCTGCACTGCACTACAGAAACAGGGTTAAAACAGAGAGGGGGGGCACTAATTTGGCGTTAGAAATATATAATAAAGATGCTATAAGGGAAAACACTTATATGGTTGTCCCTATATAATTATAGCGTTTTTGGTGTGTGCTGGCAAACTCTCCCTCTGTCTCTCCAAAGGGCTAGTGGGTCCTGTCCTCTATCAGAGCATTTCCTGTGTGTGTGCTGTGTGTCGGTACGTGTGTGTCGACATGTATGAGGACGATGTTGGTGAGGAGGCGGAGCAATTGCCTGTAATGGTGATGTCACTCTCTAGGGAGTCGACACCGGAATGGATGGCTTATTTAGGGAATTACGTGATAATGTCAACACGCTGCAAGGTCGGTTGACGACATGAGACGGCCGACAAACAATTAGTACCGGTCCAGACGTCTCAAAAACACCGTCAGGGGTTTTAAAACGCCCGTTTACTTTAGTCGGTCGACACAGACAGGGACACTGAATCCAGTGTCGACGGTGAATAAACAAACGTATTCCTTATTAGGGCCACACGTTAAAGGCAATGAAGGAGGTGTTACATATTTCTGATACTACAAGTACCACAAAAGAGGGGTATTATGTGGGATGTGAAAAAACTACCGTAGTTTTTCCTGAATCAGATAAATTAAATAAAGTGTGTGATGATGCGTGGGTTCCCCCCGATAGAAAATTAGGGGCGGTATACCCTTTCCCGCCAGAAGTTAGGGCGCGTTGGGAAACACCCCTTAGGGTGGCTAAGGCGCTCACACGCTTATCAAAACAAGTGGCGGTACCGTCTATAGATAGGGCCGTCCTCAAGGACCAGCTGACAGGAGGCTGGAAAATATCATAAAAAGTATATACACACATACTGGTGTTATACTGCGACCAGCGATCGCCTCAGCCTGGATGTGCAGAGCTGGGGGGGCTTGGTCGGATTCCCTGACTAAAAATATTGATACCCTTGACAGGGACAGTATTTTATTGACTATATAGCATTTAAAGGATGCATTTCTATATATGCGAGATGCACAGAGGGATATTTGCACTCTGGCATCAAGAGTAAATGCGATGTCCATATCTGCCAGAAGATGTTATGGACACGACAGTGGTCAGGTGATGCAGATTCCAAACGGCACAAAGGTGTATTGCCGTATAAAGGAAGAGGAGTTATTTGGGGTCGGTCCATCGGACCTGGTGGCCACGGCAACTGCTGGAAAATCCACCGTTTTTACCCTAAGTCACATCTCTGCAGAAAAAGACACCGTCTTTTCAGCCTCAGTCCTTTCGTCCCTATAAGATCATATCTGCCCAGGGATAGAGGAAAGGGAAGAAGACTGCAGCAGGCAGCCCATTCCCAGGAACAGAAGCGTTCCACCGCTTCTGACAAGTTCTCAGCATGGCGCTGAGACCGTACAGGACCCCTGGATCCTACAAGTAGTATCCCAGGGGTACAGATTGGAATGTCGAGACGTTTCCCCTTCGCAGGCTCCTGAAGTCTGCTTTACCAAGGTCTCCCTCCGACAAGGAGGCAGTATGGGAAAAAAAAATTCACAAGCTGTATTCCCAGCAGGTGATAATTAAATTACCTCTCCTACTACAAGAAAAGGGGTATTATTCCACACTATATTGTGGTACTGAAGCCAGAAGGCTAGGTGAGACTTATTCTAAAAATTTTTTGAACACTTACAAAGGTTCAAATCAAGATGGAGTCACTCAGAGCAGTGATAACGAACCAGGAAGAAGGGGACTATATAGTGTCCCGGGACATCAGGGATGCTTACCTCTATGTCCCAAATTTGCCCTTCTCACTAAGGGTACCTCAGGTTCGTGGTGCAGAACTGTCACTATCAGTTTCAGACGCTGCCGTTTGGACTGTCCACGGCACCCCGGGTCTTTACCAAGGTAATGGCCGAAATGATGATTCTTCTTCGAAGAAAAGGCGTCTTAATTATCCCTTACTTGGACGATCTCCTGATAAGGGCATAGTCCAGGGAACAGTTGGAGGTCGGAGTAGCACTATCTCGGATACTGCTACAACAGCACGGGTGGATTCTAAATATTCCAAAATCGCAGCTGATCCCGACGACACGTCTGCTGTGCCTAGGGATGATTCTGGACACAGTCCAGAAAAAGGTGTTTCTCCCGGAAGAGAAAGCCAGGGAGTTATCCGAGCTAGTCAGGAACCTCCTAAAAACAGTGCATCATTGCACAAGGGTCCTGGTAAAAATGGTGGCTTCCTACGAAGCAATTCCATTCGGCAGATTTCACGCAAGAACTTTTCAGTGGGATCTGCTGGACAAATGGTCCGGATCGCATCTTCAGATGCATCAGCGGATAACCCTATATCCAAGGACAAGGGTGTCTCTCCTGTGGTGGTTATAGAGTGCTCATCTTCTAGAGGGCCGCAGATTCGGCATTCAGGATTGGATGCTGGTGACCACGGAGCCCAGCCCGAGAGGCTGGGGAGCAGTCACACAAGGAAAAAATTTCCAGGGAGTGTGATCAAGTCTGGAGACTTTTCTCCACATAAATATACTGGAGCTAAGGGTAAATTTATAATGCTCTAAGCTTAGCAAGACCTCTGCTTCAAGGTCAGCCGGTATTGATCCAGTGGGAAAAACATCACGGCAGTCGCCCACGTAAACAGACAGGGCGACACAAGAAGCAGGAGGGCAATGGCAAAAACTGCAAGGACTTTTCGCTGGGCGGAAAATCATGTGATAGCACTGTCAGCAGTGTTTCATCCCGGGAATGGAAACTGGGAAGCAGACTTCCTCAGCAGGCACGACCTCCACCCGGGAGAGTGGAAACTTCATCGGGAAGTTTTTTCCACATGATTGTAAACCGTTGGGAAATACCAAAGGTGGACATGATGGCGTCCCGTCTGAACAAAAAACGGGACAGGTATTGCGCCAGGTCAAGAGACCCTCAGGCAATAGCTGTGGACGTTCTGGTAACACCGTGGGTGTACCAGTCGGTGTATGTGTTCCCTCCTCTGCTTCTCATACCTAAGGTGCTGAGAATTATAAGACGTAGAGGAGTAAGAACTATACTCATGGCTCCGGATTGGCCAAGAAGGACTTGGTACCCGGAACTTCAAGAGATGCTTGCAGAGGTCTTATGGCCTCTGCTGCTAAGAAGGGATTTGCTTCAGCAAGTACCATGTCTGTTCCAAGACTTACCGCAGCTGCGTTTGACGGCATGGCGGTGGAACGCCGGATCCTAAGGGAAAAAGGCATTCCGGAAGAGGTCATTCCTACCCTGGTCAAAGCCAGAAAGGAGGTGACCGCACAACATTATCACCACATGTGGCGAAAATATGTTGCGTGGTGTGAGGCCAGGATGGCCCCACAAAGAAATTTCAACTCGGTCGTTTCCTGCATTTCCTGCAAACAGGAGTGCCTATGGGCCGCAAATTGGGGTCCATTAAGGTTCAAATTTCGGCCCTGTCGATTTTCTTCCAGAAAGAATTGGCTTCAGTTCCTGAAGTCCAGAAGTTTGTCAAGGGAGTATTGCATATACAACCCCCTTTTGTGCCTCCAGTGGCACTGTGGGATCTCAACGTAGTTCTGGGATTCCTCAAATCACATTGGTTTAAAACCAGTCAAATCTGTGGATTTGAAGCATCTCACATGAAAAGTGACCATGCTCTTGGCCCTGGCCTGGACCAGGCGAGTGTCAAATTGGTGGTTTTTTCTCAAAAAAGCCCATATCTGTTTGTCCATTCGGACAGGGCAGAGCTGCGGACTCGTCCCCAGTTCTCTCCCTAAGGTGGTGTCAGTGTTTCACCTGAACCAGCTTATTGTGGTGCCTTGCACCTACTAGGGACTTGGAGGACTCCAAGTTGCTAGATGTTGTCAGGGCCCTGAAAATATGTTCCAGGACGGCTGGAGTCAGGAAAACTGACTTGCTGTTATCCTGTATGCACCCAACAAACTGGGTGCTCTTGCTTCTAAGCAGACTATTGCTAGTTGGATGTGTAATACAATTCAGCTTGCACATTCTGTGGCAGGCCTGCCACAGCCAAAATATGTAAATGCCCATTCCACAAGGAAGGTGGGCTCATCTTGGGCGGCTGCCCGAGGGGTCTCGGCTTTACAACTTTGCCGAACGGTTATTTAGTCAGGGGCAAACACGTTTGTAAAATCCTACAAATTTGATACCCTGGCTAAGGAGGACCTGGAGTTCTCTCATTCGGTGCTGCAGAGTCATCCGCACTCTCCCGCCCGTTTGGGAGCTTTGGTATTATCCCCATGGTCCTTTCAGGAACCCCAGCATCCACTAGGACGATAGAGAAAATAAGAATTTACTTACCGATAATTCTATTTCTCGGAGTCCGTAGTGGATGCTGGGCGCCCATCCCAAGTGCGGATTGTCTGCAATACTTGTACATAGTTACAAAAATCGGGTTATTATTGTTGTGAGCCATCTTTTCAGAGGCTCCGCTGTTATCATACTGTTAATTGGGTTCAGATCACAGGTTGTACAGTGTGATTGGTGTGGCTGGTATGAGTCTTACCCGGGATTCAAAATCCTTCCTTATTGTGTACGCTCGTCCGGGCACAGTACCTAACTGAGGCTTGGAGGAGGGTCATAGGGGGAGGAGCCAGTACACACCACCTGATCGTAAAGCTTTACTTTTTGTGCCCTGTCTCCTGCGGAGCCGCTATTCCCCATGGTCCTTTCAGGAACCCCAGCATCCACTACGGACTCCGAGAAATAGAATTATCGGTAAGTAAATTCTTATTTTCTGATTGAGGCCACATTGTGCGAGGTGGCTGTAACGGCTGGAGACCGGTATAAACCGTCCTCTTCCCCCAAGACATCCAACATACCATGCTGCTCCTACTACAGGATAATGTGCGGAATGTTACATTTCCTACCTGAGATGGGGTGAAATAAAGGGTCACCTTGAGTCACATAATGACAGGTTAGACATCCAGGTAATTAGGAAGAAACCAGAGTGAAGATTAATTCTGGAACAATGCAAGCATGGTATGTGACAGGTCTTTATAGTAACCCGTGATGCACTTTCATATGCAGTAGTCTGTGTATTATAAATATTAATAATCTGTTTCAATGAGTGTGCCAGAAGGCGGCAGTGGTGGAACTCCCGGAGGCCATGGAAGCATTGGCCTCTGGGTGCCAGCTTTAGGGCACAGAGAGATCCATTTATAAGCGTTGGTTATAGATGTCTCTATCTGTGGTTTCTGGGCAGCCGCTGACACTTACCGGTGGCTGCCTGGAAGAGACAGAATATGGTAAGTGACTGTGGGCTGCAGGGGGCCAGAGAGACAGAAGGGGGCTGGCTGAGGAGACACTAGGGGGGTATTCAATTGTTGGGGAAAAAACAGACACCCGACTTTTCAAACAATTGAATTCCCCCCTAGGAGTCTGATGAGACAGAAGGCTCCCTCACGTGGTACCGTCAAGGGCGGGATGACAGGGGGCCGTCTTGTCATTTCATAATCTCCAGCCTCCCGAGTTCATATTATTTCATATTTCTACAGATAACCCACTATGTACGATCACTCCCCCCGATGCTATCTTCACCCCTTGCTCCTGATCCATTAGTCCCTATCTTCACCAAATTTATGAATGGTAAATACAAACCCAGGGCAATATATTCTCTGCTCTTGAAACCGCTTTCAATTCCCTTGAGACATGAAGTGACAATGGCATGGAATAGGGATATACCCTTCAAACAACATGATGATTTGATATTTAAATATTATGAGACTGTTCTTCGCATGGTGCACTCCTCTGTACTCCAAGAAGTACATGTAAAAACTCAGTTACAGCACTTGAACCGGTCACTGACTAAATCTAAATCTCACTCTCACCCACCTAAGATGTCTTCTAAACAGGCCACTACTTCCTCACAATCCACTGCTATTCCAGACACATCCTCTGAGGAGGATGGTGCATATACTGACCCCACAGACACTGACTCAGATGCTTCTGATTGGGAAGGGAAGTCAATGGTGGATGTCCCTAATTTGATTGAGGCTATCAGGCTCATTCTTCAGGTCTGTGATGAACCTGAGCCTGTGGCTGTCTCTAAAAATCCGTACAGTTTTAAACATAAGAAAGTGGTTAAACAAGTTTTACCTCATTCTCAACACCTGGCTGACATTCGTCAGGAATCCTGGGAAAACTCGGGAATGAAATTCACACCGCATAAGAGACTGTTGGCTCGCTATACTCTCTCTCCGGAGCTATGGAAAAATTGGGAAACTCCTCCACCTGTAGATTCACATGTGGCATGCATAGTAGTTTCCTCTGCTCTGCCAGTAACTACCGTCACCTCTCTGAAGGAACCGACGGATAGACGTGTGGAGGGTTGTTTGAAGGTGATTTACACCCTAACGGGGGCTGTGCATAGGTCAACCATTGCAGCAACATGGGCTGCTGAATCTGTTGAGGCGTGGGCTCAGGAGCTAGAGGCGGAGCTGCCTTCCAACGCATCTGAGCATGCTCGACAATGTCTCTCATATATTGCCACGGCTTCTCTGTACTGTACGGAGACGGCCTCCGATGCCGGGGTGCTCGCGGCCAAGGCTGCTACTACGTCTGTCTTGGCCAGACATATCCTGTGGTTGAGATCCTGGTCGGTGGATATGAATTCCAAGAAAACCATGGAGGTGCTTCCTTTCAAGGGAGACATTCTCTTTGGAGAAAACCTCAATAAGATTGTGGCTGATCTGGCTACTGCTAAAACAGCTTGCCTACCTAGTACGGCTCCTTCCACGCAAAAGGCTAAAAGTACTTTCCCTCAGCCCTTTCGTCCTCCAGGTAAAGAAAAAGGTCAGGTGTACCCAAAGCAAGCTCGTGCTTCCAGACCTGCCAAGCCCAGACCAAAGTGGGCCTGGGCTGCCCGTCAGCCCGCTTCCAAAACTGACAAGCCTTCCGCATGATGAGGCGGGCCTCCCTCCGGGGGATCCCAGGGTGGGGGGCCAACTTCTAGGTTTTGCCCAGGAATGGTTGAAGACCACTTCTGATGCCTGGGTAAGAGAAGTAGTCACTCAAGGTTACGCTGTACCCTTCAAGAATCGTCCCCCTCATCGATTTTGCCTGACAGATGTTCCTCATTCCCTCCTGACCACAGGAGTGGTAGTACAGGTGCCTCTGACTCAGAGAGGCAAGGGGTACTATTCACCACTGTTTCTAGAAACCGAACGGGTCCTCGCGGCCCATTCTCAATCTGAAGTCCTTGAACAAGTATGTGCGGGTCTCCAAGTTTCGTATGGAAACTCTGCGCTCTATAGTTCTGGCCTTGGAGCCTGGAGACTATATGGTCTCCCTGGACATACATGATGCCTACCTGCATATTACTATTGCAGTGTCTCATCAGCAGTACCTGAGGTTTGCGGTGGGCAACCTTCATTACCAATTTTGGGCTTTACCTTTTGGTTTGACAACGGCTCCGCGAGTTTTCACCAAAGTAATGGCGGTAATGTCGGCTGTACTACGTCGTCAAAGGGTCAGAGTCCTACCGTACTTGGACGATTTGTTGATCCTGGCAAATTCCCCAGAAATTCTCCTGTGTCATCTAGATCTGACGGTCCACTTCATGAAAGCCCACGGGTGGCTAATCAACTGGAAGAAATCCTCCCTGGTTCATGCTCGGCGCATGGTGCACCTGGGAGCGTTATTGGACACTCACAACCAGCGGTTGTTCTTGTCTCAGGAGAAAGTCCTGAAGTTTCAGGACAGGATTCGATGCTTCCTATCTCGTCCACAAGTGTCGATACATTCGGCAATGCAAGTGCTAGGTCTCATGGTGTCGGCTTTCGACATGGTGGAGTATGCGCAATTCCATTCTCGCCCTCTACAGAAGTTAATTCTGACCAAGTGGGACGGCCTGCCTCTGCCTCACCGGATCAGATCTCATGATCTCCATGTCTCCGGAGGTCCGCCTGTCACTGAGCTGGTGGCTCCAGGACCAACGATTGAGCAGGGGCCGTCCCTTCTGGATATCCAACTGGGTCCTGCTGACGACTTATGCCAGTCTGAGAGGTTGGGGCATGGTGTTGGAACAGCACAATGTTCAGGGTCGGTGGACCGAGGAGGAGTCTCTACTCCCGATAAACATTCTGGAACTGCGGGCACTGTTTAATGCACTACACATGGCCCAGCATTTGATACAGAACAGACCTGTTCAAGTACAATCGGACAACGCCACCACGGTAGCGTACATCAATCATCAAGGCGGCACTCGAAGCCGCATGGCAATGAGGGAAGTATCACAAATTCTTCAGTGGGCAGAACGCCATCTTCTGGCCATATCCGCAGTGTTCATTCCGGGGGTCCTTAACTGGGAAGCGGACTTTCTCAGTCATCAGGACGTACACGCCGGAGAGTGGAGTCTTCATCCAGAGGTGTTTCAACTTCTCGTGGACATGTGGGGCCTTCCAGATGTGGACCTGATGGCGTCTCAACACAATCACAAGGTTCCGGTCTTCGGAGCAAGGACAAGGGATCCTCAAGCAGCGTTCGTGGATGGTCCGTCAATCCCATGGAACTTTCCTGCCGTATGTGTTCCCTCCTGTGTCACTCCTGCCCAGAGTAATACGGAAGTTCAAGCAAGGAGGAGGAAACCTACTTCCACTTGCTCCAGCATGGCCCAGACAGCACTGGTTCTCCGTTCTACAGGGCCTCTCGCTAGATCGTCTCCTTCTACTTCCGCAACGACCAGACCTCCTCGTTCAAGGACCTTGTGTTTACCAGGACTTGGCCCGTCTGGCTTTGACGGCATGGCTCTTGAAGCTTCGGTCCTGAGGGCCAAGGGTTTTTCTGAAGCGGTCATTCAAACTATGTTGAAGGCCCGTAAGCCGACTTCTGCTCGGATTTACCATAGGGTTTGAGATGCTTACTTTACTTGGTGTGCGTCTCACAATCATGACGTTTTCAATATTAGCACGGCCAAAATGTTGGCCTTCATACAACAGTGCCTGGACTTAGGCCTACGTCTGGCCTCCCTCAAGGTTCACATTTCTGCCTTGTCGGTTTGGTTTCAGAGAAAGATTGCTACCCTACCTGATGTCCATACATTCACTCAGGGCGTGTTGCAGATTCAGCCTCCTTATGTGCCACCTGTGGCCGCTTGGGATCTGTCGGTGGTTCTGGAGGCCTTGCACAGCATGTCCCGTCACTCCTGTACACACACACACACACACACACACGGCCTGTCCCGTCTTCTCCTGTACACACACACGGCCTGTCCCGTCTTCTCCTGTACACACACACGGCCTGTCCCGTCTTCTCCTGTACACACACACGGCCTGTCCCATCTCTCCTGTACACACACGGCCTGTCCCGTCACTCTTGTACACACACACACGGCCTGTCCCATCTCTCCTGTACACACATGGCCTGTCCCGGCACTCCTACACATACGGTCTGTCCCGTCTTCTCCTGTACACACACACGGTCTGTCCCGGCACTCCTACACACACACACACGGTCTGTCCCATCTCTCCTGTACACACACACGGCCTGTCCCGTCTCTCCTGTACACACACACGGCCTGTCCCGTCTCTCCTGTACACACACACGGCCTGTCCCGTCTCTCCTGTACACACACACGGCCTGTCCCGTCTCTCCTGTGCACACACACACAGCCTGTCCCGTCACTCCTGTTCACACACACGGCCTGTCCCGCCTCTCCTGTGCGCACACACACACGGCCTGTCCCGTCTTCTCCTGTACACACACACACACGGCCTGTCCCGTCTCTCCTGTACACACACACACACGGCCTGTCCCGTCTCTCCTGTGCGCACACACACACACGGCCTGTCCCGTCTCTCCTGTACACACACACACACGGCCTGTCCCGTCTTCTCCTGTACACACACACACACGGCCTGTCCCGTCTCTCCTGTACACACACACACACGGCCTGTCCCGTCTTCTCCTGTACACACACACACACGGCCTGTCCCGTCTCTCCTGTGCACACACACACGGCCTGTCCCGTCTCTCCTGTGCACACACACACGGCCTGTCCCGTCTCTCCTGTACACACACACACGGTCTGTCCCGTCTCTCCTGTGCGCACACACACACATACACGGCCTGTCCCGTCACTCCTGTACACACACACACACACACACACGGCCTGTCCCGTCTCTCCTGTGCGCGCACACACACACGGCCTGTCCCGTCTCTCCTGTGCGCACACACACACGGCCTGTCCCGTCACTCCTGTACACACACACGGCCTGTCCCGTCACTCCTGTACACACACACGGCCTGTCCCGTCTTCTCCTGTACACACACACGGCCTGTCCCGTCTCTCCTGTGCGCACACACACACACACGGCCTGTCCCGTCTCTCCTGTGCGCACACACACACACGGCCTGTCCCGTCTCTCCTGTGCGCACACACACACACGGCCTGTCCCGTCACTCCTGTACACACACACACACGGCCTGTCCCGTCTTCTCCTGTACACACACACGGCCTGTCCCGTCTCTCCTGTGCGCACACACACACGGCCTGTCCCGTCTTCTCCTGTACACACACACACACGGCCTGTCCCGTCTCTCCTGTGCACACACACACGGCCTGTCCCGTCTCTCCTGTGTACACACACACACACACGGTCTGTCCCGTCTCTCCTGTGCGCACACACACACACACACGGCCTGTCCCGTCACTCCTGTACACACACACACGGCCTGTCCCGTCTCTCCTGTGCGCGCACACACACACGGCCTGTCCCGTCTCTCCTGTGCGCACACACACACGGCCTGTCCCGTCACTCCTGTACACACACACGGCCTGTCCCGTCACTCCTGTACACACACACGGCCTGTCCCGTCTTCTCCTGTACACACACACGGCCTGTCCCGTCTCTCCTGTGCGCACACACACACACGGCCTGTCCCGTCTCTCCTGTGCGCACACACACGGCCTGTCCCGTCTCTCCTGTGCGCACACACACACACGGCCTGTCCCGTCACTCCTGTACACACACACACACGGCCTGTCCCGTCTTCTCCTGTACACACACACGGCCTGTCCCGTCTCTCCTGTGCGCACACACACACGGCCTGTCCCGTCACTCCTGTACACACACACACGGCCTGTCCCGTCTTCTCCTGTACACACACACGGCCTGTCCCGTCTCTCCTGTGCGCACACACACACGGCCTGTCCCGTCACTCCTGTACACACACACACGGCCTGTCCCGTCTTCTCCTGTACACACACACGGCCTGTCCCGTCACTCCTGTACACACATACACGGCCTGTCCCGTCTTCTCCTGTACACACACACGGCCTGTCCCGTCTCTCCTGTACACACACGGCCTGTCCCGTCTTCTCCTGTACACACACACGGCCTGTCCCGTCTTTCCTGTACACACACACGGCCTGTCCCGTCTCTCCTGTGCGCGCACACACACACGGCCTGTCCCGTCTTCTCCTGTACACACACACACACGGCCTGTCCCGTCTTCTCCTGTACACACACACACGGCCTGTCCCGTCTCTCCTGTACACACACACGGCCTGTCCCGTCTCTCCTGTACACACACACGGCCTGTCCCGTCTCTCCTGTACACACACACGGCCTGTCCCGTCTCTCCTGTACACACACACGGCCTGTCCCGTCTCTCCTGTACACACACACGGCCTGTCCCGTCTCTCCTGTACACACACACGGCCTGTCCCGTCTCTCCTGTACACACACACGGCCTGTCCCGTCTCTCCTGTGCGCACACACACACACGGCCTGTCCCGTCTCTCCTGTGCACACACACACACATGGCCTGTCCCGTCTCTCCTGTGTGCACACACGCACACACACACACGGTCTGTCCCGTCACTCCTGTACACACACACACACACACACGGCCTGTCCCGTCTTCTCCTGTACACACACACACACGGTCTGTCCCGTCACTCCTGTACACACATCCGGCCTGTCCCGTCTTCTCCTGTACACACACGGCCTGTCCCGTCTTCTCCTGTACACACACACACGGCCTGTCCCGTCTCCTCCTGTACACACACACACACACACACACACACACGGTCTGTCCCGTCACTCCTGTACACACACACACACACACACACACACACGGCCTGTCCCGTCTTCTCCTGTACACACACACACACACACACGGCCTGTCCCGTCTCTCCTGTACACACACGGCCTGTCCCGTCTTCTCCTGTACACACACGGTCTGTCCCGTCTTCTCCTGTACACACACACACGGTCTGTCCCGTCTTCTCCTGTACACACACACACACACAGCCTGTCCCGTCTCTCCTGTACACACACGGCCTGTCCCGTCTCTCCTGTGCGCACGCACACACACGGCCTGTCCCGTCTCTCCTGTGCGCACGCACACACACGGCCTGTCCCGTCTCTCCTGTGCGCACGCACACACACGGCCTGTCCCGTCTCTCCTGTGCACGCACACACACGGCCTGTCCCGTCTCTCCTGTACACACACGGCCTGTCCCGTCTTTCCTGTGCACGCACACACACACGGCCTGTCCCGTCTCTCCTGTGCACGCACACACACACGGCCTGTCCCGTCTCTCCTGTGCACGCACACACACACGGCCTGTCCCGTCTCTCCTGTGCACGCACACACACACGGCCTGTCCCGTCACTCCTGTACACACACGGCCTGTCCCGTCTCTCCTGTACACACACGGCCTGTCCCGTCTTTCCTGTGCACGCACACACACACGGCCTGTCCCGTCTCTCCTGTGCACGCACACACACACGGCCTGTCCCGTCTCTCCTGTGCACGCACACACACACGGCCTGTCCCGTCTCTCCTGTGCACGCGCACACACACACGGCCTGTCCCGTCTCTCCTGTACACACACGGCCTGTCCCGTCTCTCCTTTGCACGCACACACACACGGCCTGTCCCGTCTCTCCTGTGCACGCACACACACGGCCTGTCCCGTCACTCCTGTACACACACGGCCTGTCCCGTCTCTCCTGTGCACGCACACACACACGGCCTGTCCCGTCTCTCCTGTACACACACGGCCTGTCCCGTCTCTCCTTTGCACGCACACACACACGGCCTGTCCCGTCTTCTCCTGTGCACGCACACACACGGCCTGTCCCGTCACTCCTGTACACACACGGCCTGTCCCGTCTCTCCTGTGCACGCACACACACACGGCCTGTCCCGTCTCTCCTGTGCACGCACACACACACGGCCTGTCCCGTCTCTCCTGTACACACACACACACGGCCTGTCCCGTCTTCTCTTGTGCGCACGCACACACACGGCCTGTCCCGTCACTCCTGTACACACACACGGCCTGTCCCGTCTTCTCCTGTGCGCACGCACACACGGCCTGTCCCGTCTCTCCTGTTCACACACACACGGCCTGTCCCGTCTTCTCCTGTTCACACACACACACGGCCTGTCCCGTCTCTCCTGTTCACACACACACACGGCCTGTCCCATCTCTCCTGTTCACACACACACGGCCTGTCCCGTCACTCCTGTTCACACACACGGCCTGTCCCTTCTTCTCCTGTTCACACACACACACGGCCTGTCCCTTCTTCTCCTGTTCACACACACACACACGGCCTGTCCCGTCTCTCCTGTTCACACACACACACGGCCTGTCCCGTCACTCCTGTACACACACACACGGCCTGTCCCGTCTCTCCTGTACACACACACACGGCCTGTCCCGTCTCTCCTGTTCACACACACACACACGGCCTGTCCCGTCTCTCCTGTACACACACACGGCCTGTCCCGTCTTCTCCTGTTCACACACACACACACGGCCTGTCCCGTCTCTCCTGTTCACACACACACGGCCTGTCCCGTCTCTCCTGTTCACACACACACACGGCCTGTCCCGTCTCTCCTGTTCACACACACACGGCCTGTCCCGTCTCTCCTGTTAACACACACACGGCCTGTCCCGTCTCTCCTGTACACACACACACACGGCCTGTCCCGTCTCTCCTGTTCACACACACACGGCCTGTCCCGTCACTCCTGTTCACACACACGGCCTGTCCCTTCTCTCCTGTGCGCGCACACACGGCCTGTCCCTTCTCTCCTGTGTGTGTGTGCGCGCGCGCGCACACACACACACACAGCCTGTCCCGTCACTCCTGTACACACACACACGGCCTGTCCAGTCTTCTCCTGTACACACACACACGGCCTGTCCAGTCTTCTCCTGTACACACACACACGGCCTGTCGCATCGTTCCACTGTGACTAATACTGGATATTATGGTGTAGTGTCTATTTATCTGTGTACAAAAGCTAAATAAACTTTACTTGCAAAAAAGATAAGAAATAGGTGTTTTTGGCATCTTTATTTGGGGAATCACAATTCTGTTGCCTTTTTCTTTTAAAGTTCAACTTTTCTGAAAACTACAAACGACAAATACATAGGTCACCATATAACTGTGTCAGAGACAGCGCAGGTCCCGGCTGAGTTATAAGCGGCAGACTTGAGACGAGGAAATAAATAAGTTATGTAACAACGTTCACAGATACATCACAGAGATCCACAAGTATTTATTTTATTCAGTATTTTCCTAAAAAATATATTTTTCTTTTTCCCAAAAAATACTGTATGCAGATTTTTGCTGATGGTAGATAGATATAGATTATATATATATATATTTTGTATATAATATATGAAGGTTTAATCCTCCAGCAATAGCTCCAGCTCCTCCAGGGGAACCCGGACCCTCAGTTCCTTCTCAGTCATCAGATCAACGATCTCCTGCAGCTGGTCGGGGAAATATTCAGCGGCGTCCATATACAGCACCTGCCGGGGCGAGAGCGTGACTAGGAATCTGCCCGTTGACTCAGAACTACAGCACATGACGCCCTGACCTGCGTATGCTGCACACTTTGGGCCTCATGCAGGGCTGACGTGTCCATCGTGCTGCGCATGCAAGTACAGAGGATGCAGAATCATACAACAGAGGCGTACGGTGAGCTCAGCGAGGGGGAGTAGACACAATTATCGGCTGTGCACACCTGGACATAGTGGTGACTTGTAACAAACCAAGGGGTAGGTTTATCAATGGTTGGTTTGTCAAAACAGCACCAGAAATCACTGATAAACAGCCAGATTTACCATCGATTCCATCAATGGTCGTCTGCTTTGACGAATTGCCCCAGAGGAGGTGGGCGAACCCTAAGAAGTGTACAACGCTCTTTCCGATGAGCATATACAGTATACGCATTTCCTGTGCATGAGTAACACGCTGCGCAATTTCCATCCGCCCCCCCCATCACGATGACTCCGCACAATCCAAATCTCCCACAGACGCCACCAGTGTCACCACTACTCATCCGGCGAGACACTTTCTACACGCAAGGAATAACGCAATGCCACCTTTACTAAGTTTTTATATGACAAGAAGTCTCCAAAGCAGATTTACTATTTCCAGACCGGTAGGGAAAAACTTCTCTTATGGACCCAAAAATACAGTTTTGCCCCCAGTTTATATGAAGGTAATTATGCTAAATAATACTAATAGCAACAGGACAGTCCAATACCGCTCACAGATTGTGACAAGGGATACAAAAAGAGGATTTTGGTACTTACCGATAAATCCATTTCTCTGAATCCTCTAGGGCAGTGGTTCTCAAACTCAGTCCTCAGAACCCCACACAGTGCATGTTTTGCAGGTAACCCAGCAGGTGCACAGGTGTATTAATTACTCACTGACACATTTTAAAAGGTCCACAGGTGGAGCTAATTATGTCACTTGTGATTCTGTGAGGAGACCTGCAAAACATGCACCGTGTGGGGTCCTGAGGAACAAGTTTGAGAACCTGTGCTCTAGGGGACACTGGAGTCCTATACAGTAGGGGTGTGAAGCCTTGAACCGGAGGTGTGGCACAATCTAAAATTAGCATTGTCTGCACAGCCGGCTCCTCCCCCTTCACATCCCTCCTCCCTCAGTTTGAAAAATTTGACTGAGAGAATAGGACATGACACTATAGCACCTGGCGAGGAACCGAACCGTACAACATATCAAACAGCGGCCAAGAACTCTTAACCGAACAACTAACGCTGTTTGTACGAACTGTTTAAAACAAGAACTTTGAACACAGCAGGTTGACAGCACCGAGGCGGGCGTCCAGTGTCCCCTAGAGGATTCAGAGAAATGGATTTATCGGTAAGTACCAAAATCCTCTTTTCTCTTTCATCCACTAGGGGCCACTGGAGTCCTATACAGTAGGGGACGTCCCAAAGTTTTCCCCCAGGGAGGGAGTGCTGTCGGTGGCCTGCAAAACTAAACGTCCGAACTTAGATTCTCCGGACGCAAAAGTATCAAACTTGTAAAATCTTGCGAACGTGTGGGCTGAAGACCACGTCGCCGCTCTGCAAAGTTGAGTAGTGGAAGCACCTCTGGCAGCCGCCAACGAGGCACCCACCGATCGGGTAGTATGAACACCCGTCTGAACCGGAACCTGTTTGCCACAGGAAATATAAGCTTGCCGAATGGCAAGTCTAATCCATCTAGACAAAGTCTGCTTAGATGCCGGCCAACCCTTCTTTGGCCCATCATAAAGAACAAACAAATGGTCCGACTTTCTGAAAGACAACGTAACCTGTACGTATACCCGTAAAGCTCGGACAACATCCAATGACACGTCCTCATCTGTGAGACCCTGGAAAGATGGGACCACTATTGGCTGGTTTACGTGAAACCCCGAAACCACCTTCGGAAGTCTGCTCTTGTACGGAGTTCCGCCCTATCCTCATGAAAAACTAAGAAAGGACTCTTACAGGATAAGGCGCCCAACTCAGAAACCCGCCTAGCCGAAGCCAAGGCAAGTAATAACGTGACCTTCCAAGAGAGATATTTCAGGTCTGTTCTTGTCAACGGCTCAAAAGTCGGTGATTTCAAATATTCTAACACCAAATTTAAGTCCCATGATGCCGTGGGAGGACGAAAAGGGGGTTGAATCCTCAGAACCCCCTGTAAAAAGGTTTGAATCTCTGGCAAGGATGCTAGCCGCTGTTGAAAAAGGATGGAGAGAGCCGAAATCTGAACCTTCAGAGAGCCCAGTCTGAGCCCTCCCTCTAGACCGGCCTGAAGGAAAAGTAGAAGTCGAGATAAATGGAGGTTCGTTGAATTCCATCCCCGTTCCTGACACCAAGCCATGTACCGTCTCCAAATCCTGTAGTAGTGCCTGGCTGTGACCGGTTTCCTAGCGGCAATCATTGTCGGAATGGCCGTTCGTGGAATCCCTCTGTTTCTTAAGGACGGGTTTCAATAGCCACGCCGTCAAACGCAGCCTGTTCAGGTCGGGGTGTAGGAACGGTCCCTGAGATAGCAGGTCCTCTCTCTGAGGTAACCTCCAAGGATCTTCCGCAAGTAACCCCCGCAGGTCGGAGTACCAACTCTTGCGGGGCCAATCTGGTGCGATTAGAATGGCCCACACTCATTCCCGCTTTACCCTTTTCAGAACCCTGGGTATGAGTGGGAATGGTGGAAATATGTAAACCCTCCTGTAACGCCAAGGAAGCGTTAATGCGTCCACTCCTTCTGCTGCTGGATCTAGAGTCCTTGACACATATCTGGGCAGCTGATGGTTTTGCCGAGACGCCATAAGGTCCACCTGAGGCAGGCCCCATTGTCTCACAACCATGTCGAAAATCCGTGGATGTAGGCACCACTCTCCCGGATGCATGTCCTGGCGACTGAGGTAATCTGCTTCCCAGTTCTCTACACCTGGAATGAACACTGCCGAGAGGATGATGTCTCGTCTTTCTGCCCACAACAAGATCTTTGTGGCTTCCTTTAATGCCATCCTGCTCTTTGTTCCTCCTTGACGGTTTATGTAAGCCGTCGTCGTGACATTGTCCGACTGAATCCTGATGTATTGATTCATGACTAGGTCTTCTGCTAAGAGAAGCGCATTGTAAACTGCTCTTAGTTCGAGGATATTTATGGGTAGTCTGCTCTCATGTAACGTCCACCGTCCTTGAAACTGATGGTCCTCTAGGACGGCTCCCCAACCTTTGAGACTGGCGTCCGTTGTCAGAATCCTCCAATCCCAAATGCCAATTTTTTTTCCGGCTGCAAGGTTCTTGTGTAACGACCACCATATCAAGGAGACCCGTACCTGTGGTTGAAGTCTGATTCTCCGATGGAGAAGCCAGTGCGAGCCTGCTCCCTGAGCAATGAGGTTTATTTGGAATGGTCGGGAATGAAGTCTGCCGTACTGGAGAGCTTCAAACGACGCCACCATCTTCCCGAGAAGTTGCACACAGAGGTGCAGAGAAACAGTTTGCGTCCTCAGTACCTGAGCCACTAATCTCTGTAGGTCCTGGACCTTGCTCTCTGGCAGGAACACACGTAATAGTACCGTGTCCAAGATGAGACCGAGGAATTGAATCCGTTGAGTCGGTATGAGGTTGGACTTTTGGAAATTGACAATCCATCCATGGTGAATTAGAAATTGATAAGATGTCTGAACATCCTTGAGTAGTCGATTTTGAGATGGTGCCTTGATCAGTAAATCGTCCAGATAAGGTATAATCGTGACCCCCAACAGTCTCAGTCCTGCAACCATGATTGCTATGATCTTTGTGAAGATTCTTGGGGCTGATGATAGACCGAATGGCAAGGCCCGGAATTGGTAGTGATACGCCAGCAGTGCGAACCTTAAGTAAGCCTGGTGAGGAGTCCAGATTGGAATATGCAGATATGCATCTTTTATGTCCATGGATACCATGAACTCGACCTGTTCTAAGCCTGCAATGACTGATTGGATTGATTCCATCTTGAATTTGTAGACCCTTAAGAACTGGTTGAAAACTTTTAAATTGAGTATTGGTCTGACCGTCCCGTCTGGCTTTGGCACGACAAAAAGATTGGAATAGAACCCCGTTCCTCTCTGAGACGTGGGAACCGGAATAATGACCTCTGCCTGTAGCAATTTTTGAATTGCTGCCCGTAGTGCCCTTGCTTTTTGAGGGCACTGAGGCAATGATGTCGTAAAAAACTGACTGTGAGGCCTCTGTTGAAATTCTAGTTTGCATCCCTGAGAGATTAAGTTGTTCACCCAAAGTTCTGGTGAGGTTTTGGCCCAGATGTCCTGAAAACCTTCCAGTCGGCCGCCCACCAAGGGGGACCCCAGGTGAGCTGGGAGGCCGTCATGCCACGGTCTTGTCAGTAGGTTTATCCTGCTTTCTGGTTGCTGCCTGTGAGCGTCCTCTACCTCAGCCCCCACGTGCTTGTGTATTGAAACCCCTTCCTCGGGCTCGAAAGGACTGATCGAAATGAAGTAAACGCAGGTCCCGAATAACCTCTCCTAGTTCGTGGAGCGGTTCTCGTATAAGGAGTAGGCAGAAAAGTGGACTTCCCCGCTGTAGCCTGCGAAATCCACTTGTCTAATTCTGGTCCGAACAGCATTTCACCCCCAAAGGGGATGGATTCTACCGCCTTTTTGGTCTCAGAGTCTCCCTGCCATTCTCTGAGCCATAAAATCCTTCTAGCCGATATGGCCGATGCAGATATGCGCGATGCTATTCTGCTAATATCCTTAGAAGCTTGACACAAGTACGATGCAGATTCTCGAATGTGTTCCGCCAGTTGGGTAATCTCTTCTAAGCTATTTTCCTCCTCAATAGCTTGTACAATACAGCCGGACCATGCACCCATGGCTTTGTTGACCCAAGCACAGACGATCGCAGGTCTCTGCGCTGCACCAGCTGCACCAAAAATTGACTAACGCAGTGTCAACTTTACGGTCTGACGCATCCTTTAAAGTAGTTACGTTAGGAATTGGTAAAATTGTCTTTTTTGACAACCTTCCTAGTGAAGCATCCACTACCGACGGAGTCTCCCACTTGTCCATTACACCCTTAGGTAGGGGATAAGTTACCTGAAACCGTTTCGGAAATTGAAACCGTTTGTCAGGTTGTTTCCAAGCCTCCTCTATCTGAGATTGGAGGGATTTAGGAATGGGAAACACTGCTGAACGCGGCTTTTGGGATTCGAACAAATCGAAATCTTCCGGCTCCCGTATTTCCTCGTCCTTAAAGCTTAGGATCTCTTTTACCGCGTCAATTAAGGAGTCTAGACCTGAGATTGCCGAGTCCTCTACTGGAAAGTCGGCGTCTAGGTTAGGTTCAATTAACTCACCTTCCTCCGTATCAAGAAGAAAACCCTCTTCCTCCTCTGATTCTGGTATCATAGGGAGAGTTCTTTTAACAGCTTTGCGCACACTCATTTCTGCGTGTGCGGGCGGCGTTAACCTGATGAGAAATTCCTCCGTCGTCTTTGAGAATCCCGCAGCCCATTCTGATTGTTGCTTGCGTGATTCTGCCATCTCCATGGAGATTCTATTAGCAAGGTTGTCTTCCCATGCCTTAGCCAGAGCACTGCTCCCAGGTGGAGCGTCCTTGTCTAAGCAGGAGTCGCACACCCCGGAGCTGCCAACCCGCGTGCTCTTCTTGTTACATTTCGTACAAACATAACAGGTCTTGGAGGTCTTGGTTGCCTTAGACATGCTGTTTTGAAAACCCTGTACCAGGGTAGCCCGCAGCGCTTTCACCCTTTAAACTAGGAAGAGAAAGTCTGGGAGATGATGGAAGCGAAGGTATTGGATCCGGCTGGAATTACCTGTCCTTTTCGTATATAAAAGGAGCAGGCCAATATCTTTACTTTAATTTAAAAAATAAGAATTGACTTACCGATAATTCTATTTCTCGGAGTCCGTAGTGGATGCTGGGGTTCCTGAAAGGACCATGGGGAATAGCGGCTCCGCAGGAGACAGGGCACAAAAAGTAAAGCTTTAGGATCAGGTGGTGTGCACTGGCTCCTCCCCCTATGACCCTCCTCCAAGCCAGTTAGATACTGTGCCCGGACGAGCGTACATAATAAGGAAGGATTTTGAATCCCGGGTAAGACTCATACCAGCCACACCAATCACACTGTACAACCTGTGATCTGAACCCAGTTAACAGTATGATAACAGCGGAGCCTCTGAAAAGATGGCTCACAACAATAATAACCCGATTTTTGTAACTATGTACAAGTATTGCAGATAATCCGCACTTGGGATGGGCGCCCAGCATCCACTACGGACTCCGAGAAATAGAATTATCGGTAAGTAAATTCTTATTTTCTCTATCGTCCTAGTGGATGCTGGGGTTCCTGAAAGGACCATGGGGATAATACCAAAGCTCCCAAACGGGCGGGAGAGTGCGGATGACTCTGCAGCACCGAATGAGAGAACTCCAGGTCCTCCTTAGCCAGGGTATCAAATTTGTAGGATTTTACAAACGTGTTTGCCCCTGACTAAATAACCGCTCGGCAAAGTTGTAAAAGCCGAGACCCCTCGGGCAGCCGCCCAAGATGAGCCCACCTTCCTTGTGGAATGGGCATTTACATATTTTGGCTGTGGCAGGCCTGCCACAGAATGTGCAAGCTGAATTGTATTACACATCCAACTAGCAATAGTCTGCTTAGAAGCAAAAGCACCCAGTTTGTTGGGTGCATACAGGATAACAGCAAGTCAGTTTTCCTGACTCCAGCCGTCCTGGAACATATTTTCAGGGCCCTGACAACATCTAGCAACTTGGAGTCCTCCAAGTCCCTAGTAGGTGCAAGGCACCACAATAAGCTGGTTCAGGTGAAACACTGACACCACCTTAGGGAGAGAACTGGGGACGAGTCCGCAGCTCTGCCCTGTCCGAATGGACAAACAGATATGGGCTTTTTTGAGAAAAAACCACCAATTTGACACTCGCCTGGTCCAGGCCAGGGCCAAGATCATGGTCACTTTTCATGTGAGATGCTTCAAATCCACAGATTTGACTGGTTTTAAACCAATGTGATTTGAGGAATCCCAGAACTACGTTGAGATCCCACAGTGCCACTGGAGGCACAAAAGGGGGTTGTATATGCAATACTCCCTTGACAAAATTCTGGACTTCAGGAACTGAAGCCAATTCTTTCTGGAAGAAAATCGACAGGGCCGAAATTTGAACCTTAATGGACCCCAATTTGAGGCCCATAGACACTCCTGTTTTCAGGAAATGCAGGAAACGACCGAGTTGAAATTTCTTTGTGGGGCCTTCCTGGCCTCACACCACGCAACATATTTTCGCCACATGTGGTGATAATGTTGTTCGGTCACCTCCTTTCTGGCTTTGACCAGGGTAGGAATGACCTCTTCCGGAATGCCTTTTTCCCTTAGGATCCGGCGTTCCACCGCCATGCCGACAAACGCAGCTGCGGTAAGTCTTGGAACAGACATGGTACTTGCTGAAGCAAGTCCCTTCTTAGCGGCAGAGGCCATAAAACCTCTGTAAGCATCTCTTGAAGTTCCGGGTACCAAGTCCTTCTTGGCCAATCCGGAGCCATGAGTATAGTTCTTACTCCTCTACGTCTTATAATTCTCAGCACCTTAGGTATGAGAAGCAGAGGAGGGAACACATACACCGACTGGTACACCCACGGTGTTACCAGAACGTCCACAGCTATTGCCTGAGGGTCTCTTGACCTGGCGCAATACCTGTCCCGTTTTTTGTTCAGACGGGACGCCATCATGTCCACCTTTGGTATTTCCCAACGGTTTACAATCATGTGGAAAAAACTTCCCGATGAAGTTTCCACTCTCCCGGGTGGAGGTCGTCCTGCTTCTTGTGTCGCCCTGTCTGTTTACGTGGGCGACTGCCGTGATGTTTTTCCCACTGGATCAATACCGGCTGACCTTGAAGTAGAGGTCTTGCTAAGCTTAGAGTATTATAAATTTACCCTTAGCTCCAGTATATTTATGTGGAGAAAAGTCTCCAGACTTGATCACACTCCCTGGAAATTTTTTCCTTGTGTGACTGCTCCCCAGCCTCTCGGGCTGGGCTCCGTGGTCACCAGCATCCAATCCTGAATGCCAAATCTGCGGCCCTCTAGAAGATGGGCACTCTATAACCACCACAGGAGAGACACCCTTGTCCTTGGATATAGGGTTATCCGCTGATGCATCTGAAGATGCGATCCGGACCATTTGTCCAGCAGATCCCACTGAAAAGTTCTTGCGTGAAATCTGCCGAATGGAATTGCTTCGTAGGAAGCCACCATTTTTACCAGGACCCTTGTGCAATGATGCACTGTTTTTAGGAGGTTCCTGACTAGCTCGGATAACTCCCTGGCTTTCTCTTCCGGGAGAAACACCTTTTTCTGGACTGTGTCCAGAATCATCCCTAGGCACAGCCGACGTGTCGTCGGGATCAGCTGCGATTTTGGAATATTTAGAATCCACCCGTGCTGTTGTAGCAGTATCCGAGATAGTGCTACTCCGACCTCCAACTGTTCCCTGGACTATGCCCTTATCAGGAGATCGTCCAAGTAAGGGATAATTAAGACGCCTTTTCTTCGAAGAAGAATCATCATTTCGGCCATTACCTTGGTAAAGACCCGGGGTGCCGTGGACAATCCAAACGGCAGCGTCTAAAACTGATAGTGACAGTTCTGCACCACGAACCTGAGGTACCCTTAGTGAGAAGGGCAAATTTGGGACATAGAGGTAAGCATCCCTGATGTCCCCGGACACTATATAGTCCCCTTCTTCCTGGTTCGTTATCACTGCTCTGAGTGACTCCATCTTGATTTGAACCTTTGTAAGTGTTCAAAAAATTTTTTAGAATAAGTCTCACCTAGCCTTCTGGCTTCAGTACCACAATATAGTGTGGAATAATACCCCTTTTCCTTGTAGTAGGAGGGGTAATTTAATTATCACCTGCTGGGAATACAGCTTGTGAATTTTTTCCCATACTGCCTCCTTGTCGGAGGGAGACCTTGGTAAAGCAGACTTCAGGAGCCTGCGAAGAGGAAACGTCTCTACATTCCAATCTGTACCCCTGGGATACTACTTGTAGGATCCAGGGGACCTGTACGGTCTCAGCGCCATGCTGAGAACTTGTCAGAAGCGGTGGAGCGCTTCTGTTCCTGGGAATGGGCTGCCTGCTGCAGTCTTCTTCCCTTTCCTCTATCCCTGGGCAGATATGATCTTATAGGGACGAAAAGACTGAGGTTGAAAAGACGGTGTCTTTTTCTGCAGAGATGTGACTTAGGGTAAAAACGGTGGATTTTCCAGCAGTTGCCGTGGCCACCAGGTCCGATGGACCGACCCCAAAAAACTCCTCTTCCTTTATACGGCAATACACCTTTTTGCCGTTTGGAATCTGCATCACCTGACCACTGTCGTGTCCATAACATCTTCTGGCAGATATGGACATCGCATTTACTCTTGATGCCAGAGTGCAAATATCCCTCTGTGCATCTCGCATATATAGAAATGCATCCTTTAAATGCTCTATAGTCAATAAAATACTGTCCCTGTCAAGGGTATCAATATTTTTAGTCAGGGAATCCGACCAAGCCACCCCAGCTCTGCACATCCAGGCTGAGGCGATCGCTGGTCGCAGTATAACACCAGTATGTGTGTATATACTTTTTATGATATTTTCCAGCCTCCTGTCAGCTGGTCCTTGAGGACGGCCCTATCTATAGACGGTACCGCCACTTGTTTTGATAAGCGTGTGAGCGCCTTATCCACCCTAAGGGGTGTTTCCCAACGCGCCCTAACTTCTGGCGGGAAAGGGTATACCGCCCATAATTTTCTATCGGGGGGAACCCACGCATCATCACACACTTTATTTAATTTATCTGATTCAGGAAAAACTACTGTAGTTTTTTCACATCCCACATAATACCCTCTTTTGTGGTACTTGTAGTATCAGAAATATGTAACACCTCCTTCATTGCCTTTAACGTGTGGCCCTAATAAGGAATACGTTTGTTTATTCACCGTCGACACTGGATTCAGTGTCCCTGTCTGTGTCTGTGTCGACCGACTAAAGTAAACGGGCGTTTTAAAACCCCTGACGGTGTTTTTGAGACGTCTGGACCGGTACTAATTGTTTGTCGGCCGTCTCATGTCGTCAACCGACCTTGCAGCGTGTTGACATTATCACGTAATTCCCTAAATAAGCCATCCATTCCGGTGTCGACTCCCTAGAGAGTGACATCACCATTACAGGCAATTGCTCCGCCTCCTCACCAACATCGTCCTCATACATGTCGACACACACGTACCGACACACAGCACACACACAGGGAATGCTCTGATAGAGGACAGGACCCACTAGCCCTTTGGAGAGACAGAGGGAGAGTTTGCCAGCACACACCAAAAACGCTATAATTATATAGGGACAACCTTATATAAGTGTTTTCCCTTATAGCATCTGTTTTATATATTTCTAACGCCAAATTAGTGCCCCCCCTCTCTGTTTTAACCCTGTTTTTGTAGTGCAGTGCAGGGGAGAGCCTGGGAGCCTTCCCTCCAGCCTTTCTGTGAGGGAAAATGGCGCTGTGTGCTGAGGAGATAGGCCCCGCCCCTTTTTCGGCGGCCTCGTCTCCCGCTTTTAACGGATTCTGGCAGGGGTTAAATATCTCCATATAGCCTCCGGAGGCTATATGTGAGGTATTTTTAGCCAAAATAGGTTTTCATTTGCCTCCCAGGGCGCCCCCCTCCCAGCGCCCTGCACCCTCAGTGACTGCCGTGTGAAGTGTGCTGAGAGGAAAATGGCGCACAGCTGCAGTGCTGTGCGCTACCTTTAGAAGACTGAGGAGTCTTCTGCCGCCGATTCTGGACCTCTTCTTACTTCAGCATCTGCAAGGGGGCCGGCGGCAAGGCTCCGGTGACCATCCAGGCTGTACCTGTGATCGTCCCTCTGGAGCTGATGTCCAGTAGCCAAGAAGCCAATCCATCCTGCACGCAGGTGAGTTCACTTCTTCTCCCCTAAGTCCCTCGTTGCAGTGATCCTGTTGCCAGCAGGACTCACTGTAAAATAAAAAACCTAAGCTAAACTTTTCTAAGCAGCTCTTTAGGAGAGCCACCTAGATTGCACCCTTCTCGGCCGGGCACAAAAATCTAACTGGCTTGGAGGAGGGTCATAGGGGGAGGAGCCAGTGCACACCACCTGATCCTAAAGCTTTACTTTTTGTGCCCTGTCTCCTGCGGAGCCGCTATTCCCCATGGTCCTTTCAGGAACCCCAGCATCCACTAGGACGATAGAGAAAAAAAATGATTACATGAAGGACCCTGCCTAAGCTATGTCTTCCTTCAACCAGTACTCACTGTTAGAAGGCTGGAGGATCTCCTGTGGAGAGATGTAGGTCCCTTCAATAGGGATCTTTGTCTCTCCAATATATATGAGGCTTTGTCTCCCTTTTATTAGGTGGACGCAGCACACTCTGTAGATTTTTAGTCAGGAGCTCAGTGCTCCACGTGCTGTTACCTCCAGCACAATTTTTCAAACTGAGGGAGGAGGGATGTGAAGGGGGAGGAGCCGGCTGTGCAGACAATGCTAATTTTAGATTGTGCCACACCTCCGGTTCAAGGCTTCACACCCCTACTGTATAGGACTCCAGTGTCCCCTAGTGGATGAAAGAGAAATGGCTGCTGCGCCATTGTATTGTTTTACTCTATATTAGTGACTGTGAAAGTGTCTTCATTACTTTCTGATCTCGCTAAGCTGCTGCGCCTTATTATTACTTACATGATGATACATTTAGGTGTTAGCGGAGTCGTACACTATTTAGCAGAGATTGTTGCCTTTGATTTCATTCTCAACGGAACGTTCTTTAGTTCTAGATTGACCAGCTAGCTGTGCCAATAACCACAGGTGAGACAACGCTGCCCCCTAATGAGTTCACTTATATAGTATAGAGCAGTGATTCTCAAACTCTGTCCTCGGGAGCCCACACAGTGCATGTTTTGCTAGTAACCCAGCAAGTGCACAGGTGTATTAATTACTCACTGACACATTTTTAAAGGTCCACAGGTGGAGCTAATTATTTCACTTGCGATTCTGTGAGGAGACCTGCAAAACATGCACTGTGTGGGGTCCTGAGGACCGAGTTTGAGAACCTGTGGTATAGAGCACAGGTTCTGAAGCTCGGTCCTCAGGACCCCACACAGTGCATGTGTTGCAGGTAACCCAGCAGGTGCACAGGTGTATTAATTACTCACTGACACATTTTTAAAGGTCCACAGGTGGAGTAAATTATTTCACTTGTGATTCCTTGAGGAGACCTGGAAAACATGCAGTGTGTGGGGTCCTGAGGACAGAGTTTCAGAACCTGTGCTGTAGATTAACCTTATAAGGCGTGTAGTATAAGAGCCCTATACATGTCTGAACGTGGACGTCTGCAGCCTTGGCAGAGGGGGTGTTTGCAACGTGGTCCCTCATTCAGCCGGAATCCTAAGGCCAGACTGGCTGCACAAAGTGCTGGGCCGGGTGACCACTCAGCCTATCAGGCACCCGGAGGTGATGTGTTGTAAGTGAACTTTAATAAGAATCAACAGGAAAATCTAAGCGCAGTACTTAGCGTGTGCGTATTGTGTCACTCATACAGAAACATGGAGTGTGACGACTGATAAGAACCACTTGGCCCATCTAGTCTGCCCATGTACACACACACACACACACACGGGATAATTTTTGTTGGGAGCCAAACTACCAGTATGTATTTGGATTGTGGAAGGAAACCGGAGTACCCAGGGTAAGCCCACGCAAGCACAGGGAGAATATACAAACTCTACATAGTTAGGGCCGTAGCAGGAATCGAACCCACAACTTCAGTGCTGTGAGTCAGTAATGCTAACCACTACCCTATCTGTGCTCCCCTACTCTGTTGCTGCAGCGTCGAACTTTAAATGTTCAATCGAGAACACAGATGCTGGCCCAATACATTATTCTTCTATCTGCAGGGTCAAACCGGGACCGACCTCCGGTGACAGAGACCATTACTGCAGGCAGAGCTAGTGCTGAATCCCAGCTGACAGCAGCTCCTGTGTAATGACTCCACCACCGGACCCCAGGCCGCTGGTGATATCACTGGCCTGCGCGTAGTCTCTGACACTGGTATCTGTGGGGCCAGACCGGGACAGACCTCCGCTGACAGAGACCATTACTGAAGGCAGAGCTAGTGCTGAATCCCAGCTGACAGCAGCTCCTCTGTAGTGATTCCACCACCGTGCCCCAGGCCGCTGGTGATATCACTGGTCTGCGCGTAGTCTCTGACACTGGTATCTGTGGGGCCAGACCGGGACAGACCTCCGCTGACAGAGACCATTACTGAAGGCAGAGCTAGTGATGAATCCCAGCTGACAGCAGCTCCTCTGTAGTGATTCCACCACCGTGCCCCAGGCCGCTGGTGATATCACTGGTCTGCGCGTAGTCTCTGACACTGGTATCTGCGGGGCCAGACCGGGACTGACCTCCGGTGACAGAGACCATTACTGAAGGCAGAGCTAATGCTGAATCCCAGCTGACAGCAGCTCCTGTGTAATGACTCCACCTCCGGACCCCAGGCCGCTGGTGATATCACTGGTCTGCGCGTAGTCTCTGACACTGGTATCTGCGAGCTCAGGATTTATAGGACAGTTTCTCACCTTTGCCCATGGACAGTTCTGAATGGCTTTATAGAAGAGTCCTCTGCTTCTGTCCCGATGTCCCAGTGATACCTGTAATACACCAAAGTGTTACTCCGATATCTAAGTCTCCCGCTCCTGCGCCCCAGTATCACCAACCCTCATAATACACAGAAAGTGCGCCGCCTTCTTCCTATTACCGATCCGGTCACAATTACCATCTATTTCGCACCAAATCTAACCTCGTATGATAACACCACAATGTATCCAACAAAAAAAACTCATCTGATCCTGTATTACGTCACATAATAAATTAGGGATCATTATGAAGTACCAGTGGCCTGGATGCCGGCCGTCAGTACACCAACAGCGCCATCCCGGCCGCCAGTCTGTCGGCGCTGCACTCGCCACAGGTTCTATTCCCACTCTATGGGTGTCATGGATACCCACGAGTGGGAATAGGCCCTGTGCACCGCAAATTTCGGCTGTCGGCATTGTGGCGTCGGTATCCTGACCGCCGGCAAATTAACTGCATCCCTTAAATTATACCCACAGACGTCATCCCCGTAACTGACCAATCACATGGGTAACAAGTAAAAAAAAAAAAAAAACACTCCCATAATGCTATGGTGCGTGAATGACATCACCCGGTGCCATCTGCGCGCACGGCAAACACGGTCACGGGGACCAGATTTAGGACAGTCCTCCCTCATGTCACCAATCACTTTGGATGGGATTCTCTGTTGGAAAGGGAATTCACCAATGCAGAATCCAAATGAAATGGATGGTTTTGGCCACAACATGAGACACAGGAATCTGTGCTCAGATAATACGAGGGGTGTGCAAAAACTATTACACAAAGTGAATAGAGGAGTCTAGGTAAAGTTGCACGCGCCCAAACCACTTGGTGAAGCAGCTGGACCAGTCCGCAGCAGGTGTGTCTTCTACATGCTGGATGCAATTCTCCACTGCAGCTTCCGGTGACTCAAAATTAATTTCACGCATCTTGCGTTTGATTTGTGGGAGCGCCAAGAAGTCGCAGGAGGCTGGGTCTGGACTGTACAGCAGATGACCAAGCTCCTGGATGCATTCTTGAGCCAGAAAATCCACCACTTTCCTGGACTTGTGGGCAGTGGCATTAAGTAGGACACCACATGCGCGAGTTCTTGGATGGCACCAGAAATTGGCTTCCAGCCCTTGCAGCAGCCGTTGGTTGGTGTACCAGTCCCCAGTGATTGTGCGCTGCAGCATGAGTGGTATAGTAGCTACATGACCAGTCTTGGCCAGAAAAACAACCACCATCTACTTGGTTACGCTGGGCTCATGTTGGAACTTCTGTGGCGGTGCACCTTCAACTGGGGTTCACTGCACTGACTGTTGTTTGTGGTCTCAGGGTCGAAACTGTAGATCCAGGATTCATTGCCACTGATGACCTCCCATCAAACCTGGCCAGCACATTGCGGCACCAAGTCACCCCAGCCTTCTTCTGCTCTCAAGACAGCTGATGAGGCATCTAGCATGCAGAAACCTTGCTCGGTCCAAGCAGATGGTTTTGGATTAGATGCCCATCTCCTTCTCTAACTGGGTTTATGGTCACCCTGGCGTCCACCTCAACTATAGCCCGCACAGTAGCAACGTTATCCTCAGTGATGGCGGACACAGGTCGGCCACGGCATTCTTCTTCTGGGACGTCTTCCGTGCCAAAATTCTGCAAACCACTCAAACACAGAGGCTCGGGACGGTGCATCCTCCCCAAAAGCAGCTCGTAGTCGGTCAAAACTCTCCTGCTGCCGCAGACCACTCTTGTAGTTGTAGAAGATCATGTCTCTCCAGTGGCCTCTGTTGAGCTCCATAACGAGTTTGTGAAGGAAGAGAACATGCAGACTACGTCTGTGTGCAGTGTTGCTTATGTATGGTTCTGTGCCGTGACATTTCACAGGAACTTTAGTCAGAGATTAGAGGCGACATCCAGACAGTGAGATTGTGTCTACTCTACCTAAGCACTGCACATCCGGACACTTATTGCGCACCCCTCGTATAATTCTACATAAGCTATTGGCCCGTACTATAAGGAAACAGAGTCACCTGGATGAACAAGCACTCATTATCTAGGGCGGTTTGCCGCCCCCCCCGCTATACAGACACATCACCCCAGCAATATCATGTGCACGCCCCAACACCCCATCACAAGACTCCCTCACCGTGAACTGCAGGTACATCCTCCAGAGGAGCAGACACCGGGAGCCCTGCTCCGTGCCCAGACCACGCTCATACAGAGCCTTGATGCGGTTGGACAGGCCTGTTTCCGGCATCACTGTGTGTATCTCACCCGTAGCCGCCCTGTAAGAAAGGATCACAAGTCCATCAATTCCCAGAATGCATTGCACTTACCGAGCGCAGCAGTGTACACTGAAACTAATGGTGGTTATTGGTTAGAATTACTCATCTACAATAAACCTGGATACAAACATATCTAGCAGAATGACAAGCACATGGTTAATGTCGCAACAAAATACGTTCTGTACAGACCATTGTACCAAAGAGGACGCCCATTGCTGCGCCGATCCACGTGTTGTCCCACAAGTCAGATTTTCTGACTTGTCGGATAAACGGCAGTTTCATTGAATAGTCAAATCCGGATTTGACCTTAAATTGTCGGAAACTGACATTTATCCGACAAGTCGGGAAATCCGACTTGAATTGAATAGACCCCTATAACGTAGTTTATGATTGTCCGGCCACAATATAATGGGAGACGCGGGTTTCGCCGGCCATTTGCTGCGGAAGCTCCATGTTTTTGTCACTAAATATTTTTTCTTTTCACACGTACTGCTCCCCGGTTTTTATGTTTTTATAAAAGATACGTTTCCATTATATGGAGAAATAAAAATATACCTTAATGTGTCTGCTAACTATTAACATATTACGTATAAAGTAATCATACATGTGAGCATCACTGCATTATACAATGGTGTCATCACGCGTGGGTGCCAGAGAGTGGATTGTGGGAATACCCAATTTTTGGATGGAAATTCTGTAGTACTGCGACACATTGTTTGGACACACACACACACACACACACACACACACACATATATATATATATATATATATATACATACACACACACACACATATATATATATATATATATATATATACACATACACACACACACATTATATATATATATATATACACACACACACACACATTATATATATATATATATACACACACACACACACACACACACACATATATATATATATATATATATACATATACACACACATATATATATATATATATATATATATATTTTTTTTTTTTTAAACTTTACATACATATGATTTGGATGAGTTGGGTATGGGTGACCAGCAGTTGGGAGACTACCGTTCACCATACCCACACGGGGATCCCGGTGTTCAGATTCCCGGGGGGAGGGGGGGTATGGTAGCGCAACTAAGTCCCTTGCGGGCTTGCCAAGTTCTGTTCTATTACCACACGAGTGGGAATGGTCCTTGTTAGTCGACATGCCAACTGGTCAGGATTCTGGCGTCGGTATAGTGACTGGCGGTCTGCCGACTGCTGGTCACCTATACCCAACCCATCCAAATCATATGTATGAAAAGGAATATAAAAATGATCCGTGCAGCTATACAATGCAGCGCCACTTGCAAGATTTTTGATTTCAGTTTTAAATAAATGTCTCATTAGTTCTCTAAACTATATCTCTGCTCTGAAACAAAGTATCAGCCGCTTCCTGTATCATGACTGCGTGACCCTGGTCGGGCTCCCATCGGTACCCGAGGCTTCTGTTTCTCGGAATAACCCTGTTACCTTTGCACAGATTCCAGCAGCCATTTCCGGTCTTCTTCTGCCCGGATTGCAAACAGATACGGTTCCAGGGCAAGTGTCGTCCTCCGGACGCCGTCTATGAACCGCCTCGCTTTGCTGGCGTTGTGAGATCCACCCTCAAACTGGATGTAAGATTTCCAGAGGGCGACGTTAGACGGATAAGAACGCAAAGCAGCCATTAATGCATCTCTGAGAGGAATCCGTGGATACACGCTGACCTTAACGTGGTACCTGAGCAGGTTTGTGTGCATCATTGTAACAGCCTGCAAAGGGCTACAGGAGTCTTGTGATTCTTCACATAGTTCAGCAGGGGGCGGCTTTGAGCCCTCAACTTGCCTGAGCACAGCAATAGCAGCGTCTACCCCTACCGTCAGATACTGAAAGAGCGCAAAACAGCCGGTTAAACTGACCAGCAGCGGGGAAGACGGGAGAGTTAAACAATCCTGCAGAGCCCGCTGGTAAGCTTTCCGTGCTTTCAGAACACTTATAGCTTGGACTGGTTCATTATGGGGAGTGTACGGAGAATTTTCCGCAAGGCAGGAGAGTATGTGGACAGACCGTGGCCCGGAACCTCCCTCTGGGTGGTCAAGCATCTCTGCTTCCAGTTCCGCATACAGCAAGCAGAGACCGCACAATTCCTGGTCCTTTAACCCTCGGCTTCCCGCGAGGCCAATAGCTGCATCGAACACCTTCCTGGCCTCGTCTATGTTTCCCAGGAGCCACTCCAGGAGGGCGTACTGCTTCCAGACCGCCAAGCTGCTTCTGTTAAACGGCTCTTTCAGGAGACCTTTCGCCAGACGCTTGCTCCGCTTTCCCTGAGGTTTCAGCTTCTTTTTGTTGGTTTGCAGGCAGAAAACCACCTGGCGTAAAACATAAACAGATCACAGTTACCAGCCAGCAAATACTCACCTGTGGTAAAGGCAGCACTAGCAGGGTGCTACCAGCGTCATAGTTGCCTAACTGTATATTTCTAAAGTATGTACCGGGACCGCGGTCTCTGGCTGCAGCTGTGAGGCCAGAGAGGGACAAGTGCCTAACATTTTTTTTTTTTTTACGTGAAACAAAGTGTTTAAGACAATTAAGTTGTCATTATTATTATGAAGGAGCAGTGAGGAGGATTACTATACCTCTGGAATGAAGGAGCAGTGAGGGGGGATTACTATACCTCGGGAATGAAGGAGCAGTGAGGGGGATTACTATACCTCAGGAATGAAGGAGCAGTGATGGTGGATTACTATACCTCGGGAATGAAGGAGCAGTGAGGGGGGATTACTATACCTCGGGAATGAAGGAGCAGTGAGGGGGATTACTATACCTCGGGAATGAAGGAGCAGTGAGGGGGGATTACTATACCTCGGGAATGAAGGAGCAGTGAGGGGGATTACTATACCTCGGGAATGAAGGAGCAGTGAGGGGGATTACTATACCTCGGGAATGTAGGAGCAGTGAGGGGGATTACTATACCTCGGGAATGAAGGAGCAGTGAGGAGGATTACTATACCTCGGGAATGAAGGAGCAGTGAGGGGGATTACTATACCTCGGGAATGAAGGAGCAGTGAGGAGGATTACTATACCTCGGGAATGTAGGAGCAGTGAGGAGGATTACTATACCTCTGGAATGAAGGAGCAGTGAGGGGGGATTACTATACCTCGGGAATGAAGGAGCAGTGAGGGGGATTACTATACCTCAGGAATGAAGGAGCAGTGATGGTGGATTACTATACCTCGGGAATGAAGGAGCAGTGAGGGGGGATTACTATACCTCGGGAATGAAGGAGCAGTGAGGGGGATTACTATACCTCGGGAATGAAGGAGCAGTGAGGGGGGATTACTATACCTCGGGAATGAAGGAGCAGTGAGGGGGGATTACTATACCTCGGGAATGAAGGAGCAGTGAGGGGGATTACTATACCTCGGGAATGAAGGAGCAGTGAGGGGGGATTACTATACCTCGGGAATGAAGGAGTAGTGAGGGGGATTACTATACCTCGGGAATGAAGGAGTAGTGAGGGGGATTACTATACCTCGGGAATGAAGGAGCAGTGATGGTGATTACTATACCTCGGGAATGAAGGAGCAGTGAGGGAGATTACTATACCTCGGGAATGAAGGAGCAGTGAGGGGGGATTACTATACCTCGGGAATGAAGGAGTAGTGAGGGGGATTACTATACCTCGGGAATGAAGGAGCAGTGAGGGGGGATTACTATACCTCGGGAATGAAGGAGCAGTGATGGTGATTACTATACCTCGGGAATGAAGGAGCAGTGAGGGGGGATTACTATACCTCGGGAATGAAGGAGCAGTGAGGGGGATTACTATACCTCGGGAATGAAGGAGCAGTGAGGGGGATTACTATACCTCGGGAATGAAGGAGCAGTGAGGGGGGATTACTATACCTCGGGAATGAAGGAGCAGTGAGGGGGGATTACTATACCTCGGGAATGAAAGAGCAGTGAGGAGGATTACTATACCTCAGGAATGAAGGAGCAGTGAGGGGGGATTACTATACCTCGGGAATGAAGGAGCAGTGAGGGGGGATTACTATACCTCGGGAATGAAAGAGCAGTGATGGTGGATTGCTATACCTCAGGAATGAAGGAGCAGTGAGGGGGGATTACTATACCTCGGGAATGAAGGAGCAGTGAGGGGGGATTACTATACCTCGGGAATGAAGGAGCAGTGAGGGGGGATTACTATACCTCGGGAATGAAAGAGCAGTGAGGAGGATTACTATACCTCGGGAATGTAGGAGCAGTGATGGTGATTACTATACCTCGGGAATGAAGGAGCAGTGAGGGGGGATTACTATACCTCAGGAATGAAAGAGCAGTGAGGGGGATTACTATACCTCGGGAATGAAGGAGCAGTGAGGGGGGATTACTATACCTCGGGAATGAAGGAGTAGTGAGGGGGATTACTATACCTCGGGAATGAAGGAGCAGTGAGGGGGGATTACTATACCTCGGGAATGAAGGAGCAGTGAGGGGGGATTACTATACCTCGGAAATGAAGGAGCAGTGAGGGGGATGACTATACCTCGGGAATGAAGGAGCAGTGATGGTGATTACTATACCTCGGGAATGTAGGAGAAGTGAGGGGGATGACTATACCTCGGGAATGAAGGAGCAGTGAGGGGGATTACTATACCTCGGGAATGAAGGAGCAGTGAGGGGGGATTACTATACCTCGGGAATGAAGGAGCAGTGAGGGGGGATTACTATACCTCGGGAATGAAGGAGCAGTGAGGGGGGATTACTATACCTCGGGAATGAAGGAGCAGTGAGGGGGGATTACTATACCTCGGGAATGAAGGAGCAGTGAGGGGGATGACTATACCTCGGGAATGAAGGAGCAGTGATGGTGATTACTATACCTCGGGAATGAAGGAGCAGTGAGGGGGGATTACTATACCTCGGGAATGAAGGAGCAGTGAGGGAGATTACTATACCTCGGGAATGAAGGAGCAGTGAGGGGGATTACTATACCTCGGGAATGAAGGAGCAGTGAGGGGGATTACTATACCTCGGGAATGAAGGAGCAGTGAGGGGGATTACTATACCTCGGGAATGAAGGAGCAGTGAGGGGGATTACTATACCTCGGGAATGAAGGAGCAGTGAGGGGGGATTACTATACCTCGGGAATGTAGGAGAAGTGATGGTGATTACTATACCTCGGGAATGTAGGAGCAGTGAGGGGGGATTACTATACCTCGGGAATGAAGGAGCAGTGAGGGGGATGACTATACCTCGGGAATGTAGGAGCAGTGAGGGGGGATTACTATACCTCGGGAATGTAGGAGCAGTGAGGGGGGATTACTATACCTCGGGAATGAAGGAGCAGTGATGGTGATTACTATACCTCGGGAATGTAGGAGCAGTGAGGGGGGATTACTATACCTCGGGAATGTAGGAGCAGTGAGGGGGGATTACTATACCTCGGGAATGAAGGAGCAGTGAGGGGGGATTACTATACCTCGGGAATGAAGAAGCAGAGAGGAGGATTACTATACCTCGGGAATGAAGGAGCAGTGAGGGGGGATTACTATACCTCGGGAATGAAGGAGCAGTGAGGGGGATGACTATACCTCGGGAATGAAGGAGCAGTGATGGTGATTACTATACCTCGGGAATGAAGGAGCAGTGAGGGGGATTACTATACCTCGGGAATGAAGGAGCAGTGAGGGGGGATTACTATACCTCGGGAATGAAGGAGCAGTGAGGGGGGATTACTATACCTCGGGAATGAAGGAGCAGTGAGGGGGATTACTATACCTCGGGAATGAAGGAGCAGTGATGGTGATTACTATACCTCGGGAATGTAGGAGCAGTGAGGGGGATTACTATACCTCGGGAATGAAGGAGCAGTGAGGAGGATTACTATACCTCGGGAATGTAGGAGCAGTGAGGGGGATTACTATACCTCGGGAATGAAGGAGCAGTGAGGGGGGATTACTATACCTCGGGAATGAAGGAGCAGTGAGGGGGGATGACTATACCTCGGGAATGTAGGAGCAGTGATGGTGATTACTATACCTCTGGAATGAAGGAGCAGTGAGGGGGGATTACTATACCTCGGGATGTAGGAGCAGTGAGGGGGATTACTATACCTCGGGAATGTAGGAGCAGTGAGAGGGATTACTATACCTCGGGAATGTAGGAGCAGTGAGGGGGATTACTATACCTCGGGAATGTAGGAGAAGTGAGGAGGATTACTATACCTCGGGAATGTAGGAGCAGTGAGGGGGATTACTATACCTCGGGAATGTAGGAGAAGTGAGGGGGATTACTATACCTCGGGAATGTAGGAGAAGTGAGGGGGATTACTATACCTCGGGAATGTAGGAGAAGTGAGGAGGATTACTATACCTCGGGAATGTAGGAGAAGTGAGGAGGATTACTATACCTCGGGAATGTAGGAGCAGTGAGGGAGATTACTATACCTCGGGAATGTAGGAGCAGTGAGGGGGATTACTATACCTCAGGAATGAAGGAGCAGTGAGGGGGGATTACTATACCTCGGGAATGTAGGAGCAGTGGTGGTGATTACTATACCTCGGGAATGTAGGAGCAGTGAGGGGGATTACTATACCTCGGGAATGAAGGAGCAGTGATGGTGGATTACTATACCTCAGGAATGTAGGAGCAGTGAGGGAGATTACTATACCTCGGGAATGAAGGAGCAGTGAGGGGGATTACTATACCTCGGGAATGTAGGAGCAGTGATGGTGATTACTATACCTCAGGAATGAAGGAGTAGTGAGGGGGGATTACTATACCTCGGGAATGTAGGAGCAGTGATGGTGATTACTATACCTCAGGAATGAAGGAGTAGTGAGGGGGGATTACTATACCTCGGGAATGAAGGAGCAGTGAGGGGGATTACTATACCTCGGGAATGAAGGAGCAGTGAGGGGGATTACTATACCTCGGGAATGTAGGAGAAGTGAGGGGGATTACTATACCTCGGGAATGTAGGAGCAGTGAGGGAGATTACTATACCTCGGGAATGTAGGAGAAGTGAGGGGGATTACTATACCTCGGGAATGTAGGAGAAGTGAGGGGGATTACTATACCTCGGGAATGTAGGAGCAGTGAGGGAGATTACTATACCTCGGGAATGTAGGAGCAGTGAGGGGGATTACTATACCTCAGGAATGAAGGAGCAGTGAGGGGGGATTACTATACCTCGGGAATGTAGGAGCAGTGGTGGTGATTACTATACCTCGGGAATGTAGGAGCAGTGAGGGGGATTACTATACCTCGGGAATGAAGGAGCAGTGATGGTGGATTACTATACCTCAGGAATGTAGGAGCAGTGAGGGAGATTACTATACCTCGGGAATGAAGGAGCAGTGAGGGGGATTACTATACCTCGGGAATGTAGGAGCAGTGATGGTGATTACTATACCTCAGGAATGAAGGAGTAGTGAGGGGGGATTACTATACCTCGGGAATGTAGGAGCAGTGATGGTGATTACTATACCTCAGGAATGAAGGAGTAGTGAGGGGGGATTACTATACCTCGGGAATGAAGGAGCAGTGAGGGGGATTACTATACCTCGGGAATGAAGGAGCAGTGATGGTGATTACTATACCTCAGGAATGAAGGAGTAGTGAGGGGGGATTACTATACCTCAGGAATGTAGGAGCAGTGAGGGGGGATTACTATACCTCAGGAATGTAGGAGCAGTGAGGGAGATTACTATACCTCGGGAATGAAGGAGCAGTGAGGGGGATTACTATACCTCGGGAATGTAGGAGCAGTGATGGTGATTACTATACCTCAGGAATGAAGGAGCAGTGAGGGGGGATTACTATACCTCGGGAATGTAGGAGCAGTGAGGGGGATTACTATACCTCGGGAATGAAGGAGCAGTGATGGTGATTACTATACCTCAGGAATGAAGGAGCAGTGAGGGGGGATTACTATACCTCGGGAATGAAGGAGCAGTGAGGGGGATTACTATACCTCAGGAATGAAGGAGTAGTGAGGGGGGATTACTATACCTCAGGAATGAAGGAGTAGTGAGGGGGGATTACTATACCTCAGGAATGAAGGAGCAGTGAGGGGGGATTACTATACCTCGGGAATGAAGGAGCAGTGAGGGGGGATTACTATACCTCGGGAATGAAGGAGCAGTGAGGGGGATTACTATACCTCGGGAATGAAGGAGCAGTGAGGGGGATTACTATACCTCAGGAATGTAGGAGCAGTGAGGGAGATTACTATACCTCGGGAATGTAGGAGCAGTGAGGAGGATTACTATACCTCGGGAATGAAGGAGCAGTGAGGGGGATTACTATACCTCAGGAATGTAGGAGCAGTGAGGGAGATTACTATACCTCGGGAATGAAGGAGCAGTGAGGGGGATTACTATACCTCAGGAATGTAGGAGCAGTGAGGGGTGATTACTATACCTCAGGAATGAAGGAGCAGTGAGGGGGATTACTATACCTCGGGAATGAAGGAGCAGTGAGGGGGGATTACTATACCTCAGGAATGAAGGAGTAGTGAGGGGGGATTACTATACCTCAGGAATGAAGGAGCAGTGAGGGGGGATTACTATACCTCGGGAATGAAGGAGCAGTGAGGGGGGATTACTATACCTCGGGAATGAAGGAGCAGTGAGGGGGGATTACTATACCTCAGGAATGAAGGAGTAGTGAGGGGGGATTACTATACCTCAGGAATGAAGGAGCAGTGAGGGGGGATTACTATACCTCGGGAATGAAGGAGCAGTGAGGGGGGATTACTATACCTCGGGAATGAAGGAGCAGTGAGGGGGATTACTATACCTCAGGAATGTAGGAGCAGTGAGGGAGATTACTATACCTCGGGAATGTAGGAGCAGTGAGGGGGGATTACTATACCTCAGGAATGAAGGAGCAGTGAGGGGGGATTACTATACCTCGGGAATGAAGGAGCAGTGAGGGGGATTACTATACCTCAGGAATGTAGGAGCAGTGAGGGAGATTACTATACCTCGGGAATGTAGGAGCAGTGAGGAGGATTACTATACCTCGGGAATGAAGGAGCAGTGAGGGGGATTACTATACCTCAGGAATGTAGGAGCAGTGAGGGGTGATTACTATACCTCAGGAATGAAGGAGCAGTGAGGGGGATTACTATACCTCGGGAATGAAGGAGCAGTGAGGGGGGATTACTATACCTCAGGAATGAAGGAGTAGTGAGGGGGGATTACTATACCTCAGGAATGTAGGAGCAGTGAGGGGGGATTACTATACCTCAGGAATGTAGGAGCAGTGAGGGAGATTACTATACCTCGGGAATGTAGGAGCAGTGAGGGGGGATTACTATACCTCAGGAATGAAGGAGCAGTGATGGTGGATTACTATACCTCAGGAATGTAGGAGCAGTGAGGGGTGATTACTATACCTCAGGAATGAAGGAGTAGTGAGGGGGGATTACTATACCTCAGGAATGAAGGAGCAGTGAGGAGGATTACTATACCTCGGGAATGTAGGAGCAGTGAGGGGGGATTACTATACCTCAGGAATGAAGGAGTAGTGAGGGGGGATTACTATACCTCAGGAATGAAGGAGCAGTGAGGGGGGACTACTATACCTCGGGAATGAAGGAGCAGTGAGGGGGATTACTATACCTCGGGAATGAAGGAGCAGTGATGGTGGATTGCTATACCTCGGGAATGAAGGAGCAGTGAGGGAGATTACTATACCTCGGGAATGAAGGAGCATTGAGGGAGATTACTATACCTCGGGAATGAAGGAGTAGTGAGGGGGATTACTATACCTCAGGAATGAAGGAGCAGTGAGGGGGATTACTATACCTCAGGAATGAAGGAGCAGTGAGGGGGGATTACTATACCTCGGGAATGAAGGAGCAGTGAGGGGGGATTACTATACCTCGGGAATGAAGGAGCAGTGAGGGGGGACTACTATACCTCGGGAATGAAGGAGTAGTGAGGGGGATTACTATACCTCGGGAATGAAGGAGCAGTGAGGGGGGATTACTATACCTCGGGAATGAAGGAGCAGTGAGGGGGGATTACTATACCTCGGGAATGAAGGAGCAGTGATGGTGATTACTATACCTCGGGAATGAAGGAGAAGTGAGGGGGATTACTATACCTCGGGAATGAAGAAGCAGTGAGGAGGATTACTATACCTCGGGAATGAAGGAGCAGTGATGGTGGATTGCTATACCTCGGGAATGAAGGAGCAGTGAGGGAGATTACTATACCTCGGGAATGAAGGAGCATTGAGGGAGATTACTATACCTCGGGAATGAAGGAGTAGTGAGGGGGATTACTATACCTCAGGAATGAAGGAGCAGTGAGGGGGATTACTATACCTCAGGAATGAAGGAGCAGTGAGGGGGGATTACTATACCTCGGGAATGAAGGAGCAGTGAGGGGGGATTACTATACCTCGGGAATGAAGGAGCAGTGAGGGGGGACTACTATACCTCGGGAATGAAGGAGTAGTGAGGGGGATTACTATACCTCGGGAATGAAGGAGCAGTGAGGGGGGATTACTATACCTCGGGAATGAAGGAGCAGTGAGGGGGGATTACTATACCTCGGGAATGAAGGAGCAGTGAGGGGGGATTACTATACCTCGGGAATGAAGGAGCAGTGATGGTGATTACTATACCTCGGGAATGAAGGAGAAGTGAGGGGGATTACTATACCTCGGGAATGAAGAAGCAGTGAGGAGGATTACTATACCTCGGGAATGAAGGCGCAGTGATGGTGGATTGCTATACCTCAGGAATGAAGGAGCAGTGATGGTGATTACTATACCTCAGGAATAAAGGAGCAGTGAGGGGGATTACTATACCTCGGGAATGAAGGAGCAGTGAGGGGGGATTACTATACCTCGGGAATGAAGGAGCAGTGAGGGGGGATTACTATACCTCGGGAATGAAGGAGCAGTGAGGGGGGATTACTATACCTCAGGAATGAAGGAGCAGTGAGGGGGGATTACTATACCTCGGGAATGAAGGAGCAGTGATGGTGATTACTATACCTCGGGAATGAAGGAGAAGTGAGGGGGATTACTATACCTCGGGAATGAAGAAGCAGTGAGGAGGATTACTATACCTCGGGAATGAAGGCGCAGTGATGGTGGATTGCTATACCTCAGGAATGAAGGAGCAGTGAGGGGGATTACTATACCTCAGGAATGAAGGAGCAGTGAGGGGGGATTACTATACCTCAGGAATAAAGGAGCAGTGAGGGGGGATTACTATACCTCGGGAATGAAGGCGCATTGATGGTGGATTGCTATACCTCAGGAATGAAGGAGCAGTGAGGGGGGATTACTATACCTCAGGAATGAAGGAGCAGTGAGGGGGGATTACTATACCTCAGGAATAAAGGAGCAGTGAGGGGGGATTACTATACCTCAGGAATAAAGGGGCAGTGACGGGGGATTACTATTCCTCAGGAATAAAGGAGCAGTGAGGGGGGATTACTATACCTCAGGAATAAAGGAGCAGTGAGGGGGGATTACTATACCTCAGGAATGAAGGAACAGTGAGGGGGGATTACTATACCTCGGGAATGAAGGAGCAGTGAGGGGGATTACTATACCTCGGGAATGAAGGAGCAGTGAGGGGGATTACTATACCTCGGGAATGTAGGAGAAGTGAGGGGGATTACTATACCTCGGGAATTTAGGAGCAGTGATGGTGATTACTATACCTCGGGAATGTAGGAGCAGTGAGGGGGATTACTATACCTCGGGAATGAAGGAGCAGTAAGGGGGATTACTATACCTCTGGAATGAAGGAGCAGTGAGGGGGATTACTATACCTCGGGAATGTAGGAGAAGTGAGGAGGATTACTATACCTCGGGAATGTAGGAGCAGTGAGGGGGATTACTATACCTCGGGAATGAAGGAGCAGTGAGGGGGATTACTATACCTCGGGAATGAAGGAGCAGTGAGGGGGATTACTATACCTCGGGAATGAAGGAGCAGTGAGGGGGATTACTATACCTCGGGAATGTAGGAGAAGTGAGGAGGATTACTATACCTCGGGAATGTAGGAGCAGTGAGGGGGATTACTATACCTCGGGAATGAAGGAGCAGTGAGGGGGATTACTATACCTCGGGAATGAAGGAGCAGTGAGGGGGATTACTATACCTCGGGAATGAAGGAGCAGTGATGGTGATTACTATACCTCGGGAATGTAGGAGCAGTGAGGGGGGATTACTATACCTCGGGAATGAAGGAGCAGTGAGGGGGGATTACTATACCTCGGGAATGAAGGAGCAGTGAGGGGGGATTACTATACCTCGGGAATGAAGGAGCAGTGATGGTGATTACTATACCTCAGGAATGAAGGAGCAGTGAGGGGGATTACTATACCTCGGGAATGAAGGAGCAGTGAGGGGGATTACTATACCTCGGGAATGAAGGAGCAGTGAGGGGGGATTACTATACCTCGGGAATGTAGGAGCAGTGAGGGGGATTACTATACCTCGGGAATGAAGGAGCAGTGAGGGGGATTACTATACCTCGGGAATGAAGGAGCAGTGAGGGGGATTACTATACCTCGGGAATGAAGGAGCAGTGAGGGGGATTACTATACCTCGGGAATGAAGGAGCAGTGAGGTGGATTGCTATACCTCGGGAATGAAGGAGCAGTGATGGTGATTACTATACCTCGGGAATGAAGGAGCAGTGATGGTGATTACTATACCTCGGGAATGAAGGAGAAGTGAGGGGGGATTACTATACCTCGGGAATGAAGGAGCAGTGAGGGGGATTACTATACCTCGGGAATGAAGGAGCAGTGAGGTGGATTGCTATACCTCGGGAATGAAGGAGCAGTGATGGTGATTACTATACCTCGGGAATGAAGGAGCAGTGATGGTGATTACTATACCTCGGGAATGAAGGAGCAGTGAGGGGGATTACTATACCTCGGGAATGAAGGAGCAGTGAGGGGGGATTACTATACCTCGGGAATGAAGGAGAAGTGAGGGGGGATTACTATACCTCGGGAATGAAGGAGAAGTGAGGGGGGATTACTATACCTCGGGAATGAAGGAGCAGTGAGGGGGGATTACTATACCTCGGGAATGAAGGAGAAGTGAGGGGGGATTACTATACCTCGGGAATGAAGGAGCAGTGAGGGGGATTACTATACCTCAGGAATGAAGGAGCAGTGAGGGGGATGACTATACCTCGGGAATGTAGGAGCAGTGATGGTGATTACTATACCTCGGGAATGTAGGAGCAGTGAGGGGGATTACTATACCTCAGGAATGAAGGAGCAGTGAGGGGGGATTACTATACCTCGGGAATGAAGGAGCAGTGATGGTGATTACTATACCTCGGGAATGAAGGAGCAGTGAGGGGGGATTACTATACCTCGGGAATGAAGGAGCAGTGAGGGGGATTACTATACCTCGGGAATGAAGGAGCAGTGAGGGGGATGACTATACCTCGGGAATGTAGGAGCAGTGATGGTGATTACTATACCTCGGGAATGTAGGAGCAGTGAGGGGGATTACTATACCTCGGGAATGAAGGAGCAGTGAGGGGGATTACTATACCTCGGGAATGAAGGAGCAGTGAGGGGGATGACTATACCTCGGGAATGTAGGAGAAGTGAGGGGGATTACTATACCTCGGGAATGAAAGAGCAGTGAGGAGGATTACTATACCTCGGGAATGTAGGAGAAGTGAGGGGGATTACTATACCTCGGGAATGAAGGAGCAGTGAGGGGGATTACTATACCTCAGGAATGTAGGAGAAGTGAGGGGGGACTACTATACCTCGGGAATGAAGGAGTAGTGAGGGGGATTACTATACCTCGGGAATGTAGGAGAAGTGAGGGGGGACTACTATACCTCGGGAATGAAGGAGAAGTGAGGGGGGATTACTATACCTCGGGAATGAAAGAGCAGTGAGGGGGATTACTATACCTCAGGAATGTAGGAGAAGTGAGGGGGGATTACTATACCTCGGGAATGAAGGAGTAGTGAGGGGGATTACTATACCTCAGGAATGTAGGAGAAGTGAGGGGGGACTACTATACCTCGGGAATGAAGGAGTAGTGAGGGGGATTACTATACCTCGGGAATGTAGGAGAAGTGAGGGGGGACTACTATACCTCGGGAATGAAGGAGTAGTGAGGGGGATTACTATACCTCGGGAATGAAGGAGCAGTGAGGGGGGATTACTATACCTCAGGAATGAAGGAGCAGTGAGGGGGGATTACTATACCTCGGGAATGAAGGAGCAGTGAGGGGGATTACTATACCTCAGGAATGTAGGAGAAGTGAGGGGGGACTACTATACCTCGGGAATGTAGGAGAAGTGAGGGGGGACTACTATACCTCGGGAATGAAGGAGTAGTGAGGGGGATTACTATACCTCGGGAATGTAGGAGAAGTGAGGGGGGACTACTATACCTCGGGAATGAAGGAGTAGTGAGGGGGATTACTATACCTCGGGAATGAAGGAGCAGTGAGGGGGGATTACTATACCTCAGGAATGAAGGAGCAGTGAGGGGGGATTACTATACCTCGGGAATGAAGGAGCAGTGAGGGGGGATTACTATACCTCGGGAATGAAGGAGCAGTGAGGGGGATGACTATACCTCGGGAATGTAGGAGAAGTGAGGAGGATTACTATACCTCGGGAATGTAGGAGCAGTGATGGTGATTACTATACCTCAGGAATGAAGGAGCAGTGAGGGGGGACTACTATACCTCGGGAATGAAAGAGCAGTGAGGAGGATTACTATACCTCGGGAATGTAGGAGCAGTGAGGAGGATTACTATACCTCGGGAATGTAGGAGCAGTGATGGTGATTACTATACCTCGGGAATGTAGGAGAAGTGAGGGGGGATTACTATACCTCGGGAATGAAGGAGCAGTGAGGGGGGATTACTATACCTCGGGAATGTAGGAGAAGTGAGGGGGGATTACTATACCTCAGGAATGAAGGAGCAGTGATGGTGATTACTATACCTCGGGAATGTAGGAGCAGTGATGGTGATTACTATACCTCGGGAATGAAGGAGCAGTGAGGGGGGATTACTATACCTCAGGAATGAAAGAGCAGTGAGGGGGATTACTATACCTCGGGAATGAAAGAGCAGTGAGGAGGATTACTATACCTCGGGAATGAAGGAGCAGTGAGGAGGATTACTATACCTCGGGAATGAAGGAGCAGTGAGGGGGATTACTATACCTCAGGAATGAAGGAGTAGTGAGGGGGGATTACTATACCTCGGGAATGAAGGAGCAGTGAGGGGGGATTACTATACCTCGGGAATGAAGGAGCAGTGAGGGGGGATTACTATACCTCGGGAATGAAGGAGTAGTGAGGGGGGATTACTATACCTCAGGAATGAAGGAGTAGTGAGGGGGGATTACTATACCTCGGGAATGAAAGAGCAGTGAGGGGGATTACTATACCTCAGGAATGAAAGAGCAGTGAGGGGGATTACTATACCTCGGGAATGAAAGAGCAGTGAGGAGGATTACTATACCTCGGGAATGAAGGAGCAGTGAGGAGGATTACTATACCTCGGGAATGAAGGAGCAGTGAGGGGGATTACTATACCTCAGGAATGAAGGAGTAGTGAGGGGGGATTACTATACCTCGGGAATGAAGGAGCAGTGAGGGGGGATTACTATACCTCGGGAATGAAGGAGCAGTGAGGGGGGATTACTATACCTCGGGAATGAAGGAGTAGTGAGGGGGGATTACTATACCTCAGGAATGAAGGAGTAGTGAGGGGGGATTACTATACCTCAGGAATGAAGGAGTAGTGAGGGGGGATTACTATACCTCGGGAATGAAGGAGCAGTGAGGGGGGATTACTATACCTCGGGAATGAAGGAGCAGTGAGGGGGGATTACTATACCTCAGGAATGAAGGAGTAGTGAGGGGGGATTACTATACCTCAGGAATGAAGGAGTAGTGAGGGGGGATTACTATACCTCGGGAATGAAGGAGCAGTGAGGGGGGATTACTATACCTCGGGAATGAAGGAGCAGTGAGGGGGGATTACTATACCTCGGGAATGTAGGAGCAGTGAGGGGGATTACTATACCTCGGGAATGAAAGAGCAGTGAGGGGGATTACTATACCTCGGGAATGTAGGAGCAGTGGTGGTGATTACTATACCTCGGGAATGAAGGAGCAGTGAGGGTGATTACTATACCTCAGGAATGAAGGAGCAGTGAGGGGGATTACTATACCTCGGGAATGAAGGAGCAGTGAGGGGGGATTACTATACCTCGGGAATGAAGGAGCAGTGAGGGGGGATTACTATACCTCGGGAATGTAGGAGCAGTGAGGGGGATTACTATACCTCGGGAATGAAAGAGCAGTGAGGAGGATTACTATACCTCGGGAATGAAAGAGCAGTGAGGAGGATTACTATACCTCGGGAATGAAGGAGCAGTGAGGGGGATTACTATACCTCGGGAATGAAGGAGCAGTGATGGTGATTACTATACCTCGGGAATGTAGGAGCAGTGATGGTGATTACTATACCTCGGGAATGTAGGAGCAGTGATGGTGATTACTATACCTCGGGAATGAAGGAGCAGTGAGGGGGGATTACTATACCTCAGGAATGAAAGAGCAGTGAGGGGGATTACTATACCTCGGGAATGAAGGAGCAGTGAGGAGGATTACTATACCTCGGGAATGAAGGAGCAGTGAGGGGGATTACTATACCTCGGGAATGAAGGAGCAGTGATGGTGATTACTATACCTCGGGAATGAAGGAGCAGTGATGGTGATTACTATACCTCGGGAATGTAGGAGCAGTGATGGTGATTACTATACCTCGGGAATGTAGGAGCAGTGATGGTGATTACTATACCTCGGGAATGAAGGAGCAGTGAGGGGGGATTACTATACCTCAGGAATGAAAGAGCAGTGAGGGGGATTACTATACCTCGGGAATGAAGGAGCAGTGAGGAGGATTACTATACCTCGGGATGTAGGAGCAGTGAGGGGGATTACTATACCTCGGGAATGTAGGAGCAGTGAGGAGGATTACTATACCTCGGGAATGAAGGAGCAGTAAGGGGGATGACTATACCTCGGGAATGTAGGAGAAGTGAGGAGGATTACTATACCTCGGGAATGTAGGAGCAGTGAGGGGGATTACTATACCTCGGGAATGAAGGAGCAGTGAGGGGGATTACTATACCTCGGGAATGTAGGAGCAGTGATGGTGATTACTATACCTCGGGAATGAAGGAGCAGTAAGGGGGATGACTATACCTCGGGAATGTAGGAGAAGTGAGGAGGATTACTATACCTCGGGAATGTAGGAGCAGTGAGGGGGATTACTATACCTCGGGAATGTAGGAGCAGTGAGGGGGATTACTATACCTCGGGAATGAAGGAGCAGTGAGGGGGATTACTATACCTCGGGAATGAAGGAGCAGTGAGGGGGATTACTATACCTCGGGAATGAAGGAGCAGTGATGGTGATTACTATACCTCGGGAATGAAGGAGCAGTGATGGTGATTACTATACCTCGGGAATGAAGGAGCAGTGAGGGGGATTACTATACCTCGGGAATGTAGGAGCAGTGATGGTGATTACTATACCTCGGGAATGAAGGAGCAGTAAGGGGGATGACTATACCTCGGGAATGTAGGAGAAGTGAGGAGGATTACTATACCTCGGGAATGTAGGAGCAGTGAGGGGGATTACTATACCTCGGGAATGTAGGAGCAGTGAGGGGGATTACTATACCTCGGGAATGAAGGAGCAGTGAGGGGGATTACTATACCTCGGGAATGAAGGAGCAGTGAGGGGGATTACTATACCTCGGGAATGAAGGAGCAGTGATGGTGATTACTATACCTCGGGAATGAAGGAGCAGTGATGGTGATTACTATACCTCGGGAATGAAGGAGTAGTGAGGGGGATTACTATACCTCGGGAATGTAGGAGCAGTGAGGGGGATTACTATACCTCGGGAATGAAGGAGCAGTGATGGTGATTACTATACCTCGGGAATGAAGGAGCAGTGATGGTGATTACTATACCTCGGGAATGTAGGAGCAGTGAGGGGGATGACTATACCTTGGGAATGAAGGAGCAGTGAGGGGGATTACTATACCTCGGGAATGAAGGTGAGGGCAGATTATTATACCTCAGGAATGAAGGTGAGGGCAGATTACTATACCTCGGGAATGAAGGTGAGGGCAGATTATTATACCTCAGGAATGAAGGTGAGGGCAGATTACTATACCTCGGGAATGAAGGTGAGGGCAGATTACTATACCTTGGATATTTCATACTGAAGCCAGCAGACAGAGAGTTTCGTCTTCTCCTCTCCCCGGATGCAGGACATGGCAGCCTGGAAGACGTTCTGGATGAAGCTCTCGCCTTCCTTACACTGACCTATCCGCTGCCTGCCTCTGCTCATGGTATCCAGGTGTCCGACTGCGCTAATGCCGGACAGTGGAAGCTCGTACGACATCAGCATCCTCTCATAGTGTGGGAAGCGTTCAAACATGGAGGAGTCGTCCAAGGAGGAATACATACAGGCAGGGAACAGCCGAGAGCCACAGGGAACCCCCAGAAACTGCAGGAAGGACAGGATGAGCCGGAACTTCAACTCGGGGCTGGAGATCTTTATCATGGAGAGGCCGAGATCATCAAACAGGACCTGCAGCAGGAAGTGTCTGTCAGAGGACGGCGGGCAGAGACAACCTTACGTTACAGTGATGCCCCAGAGGTGACATACCAAGCCCATTAATGCACAGATCACAATAGTGACACTTGAGACATCTGCGATCATTGTGTAACTCACAACAGACGCACTAGATTGCCCCAGGGGTCTCTGCTCTGCTGTGTGCACACACCTGTCTCTCCGGGTCCTCACAGTCTTCTTCCGTCTGTTTCTTGGTAGGATCCGGCCTCCACGGCAGCCAGTGTCTGGCTTCCCGAGCGCACTCCATATCCAGCCATATCTTCCACCTGGGGCAGCTTCTGTCTTTTATATCCAATTCCTCCTCTGCGTCGTCCTCTTCTTCCCCTGTAATCACAGATATCGGTCACTAACCGCCTGAGACGTAGGTCTGGAAAGACACCACGGGTCAATAACACAAAGCGGCACAAGGGTGACGGTGAACGAGCGCACCACTGCGTCCAGTGTAACCCTTGCTGGGCCAGCGGATAGGCCTGAACCTTCCCATAAGCGCATCTGCTGCCTGAGACCGTGTATCAGGTACTAGGTAGGAGACGCGATGTCCTGACCAGCAAGTGGTGCTGCGCTAATGCACATTACCAATATGGCAGTGCTACGGTTTTTATACTTAAATTCAGGGGAGTGAATGGGAAATCCTGCAGATGTTTTATCTCGTGCTAGAGGTCCTAGAGCTTATTATGACAATGCAGTATTTGTATGATGGACATGTAGTAATGGAACGGCCTATGTGTCGTACACACGTGTTACTCTCTGTTACGTGTTACGTGTTACAGGTGCCAGATCTGAGAAACGTCTAAAGCAGAGGCTTGCTACAAACATAACAAGCAGTAGTGTGACCTGGAATAGCAGTGTAATAGATATATGGAGTGGCGTTAGCGCTAACACCCCCCCATAGACCTCTCCTGCTGCCGGCCTAGAGTAAGGTTACCCAAGTTATTGATGACGATCCAGCCTCCCCTCTCCTGCTGCAGCATCCACGCACGCCAGCCCTTCGCCCCTTTTTCACCGAATCGGGGTTCCCCAGTGTCCCAGAACGGCTCAAAAAATTCCACCTACATAAAATGAAACACACAGAACACAGTGATTTCTAATTCAGATAGGAGATCGGTTTACAAACCATACTCTACTTGTGCCGGTCTCGCTCGTACTGCGTATTATCATGATCCAATGTAGGAAATCCACCCTGTGCAGGTGGCACGGTAACTGGATATATCCCGGTACTAGTGGTTATTAGGGTCACTGGGGGGAGATGTGTGAACCGTGAACTCTTAGGACAGGGATCATTTTACCATACAGTCTAGGTGAGCAGTCCCCGCTGTAACCCCCGGCAACATTCTGCCCATCTGCACCCACAACAGCAAGTCACGTCATAATATACCGAACCCCAAAACACCTATGAATAGAAAGTAAATGGATACAATGTTATCTATGGAAGGCGCGGTAAGAGGATGTCTGTGATATCCGACGCCGCGATCTCTCGGATAAGCTGTACTACCAATCACACTCCGTCCTGTGATATCCGACGCCGCGATCTCTCGGATAAGCTGTACTACCAATCACACTCCGTCCTGTGATATCCGACGCCGTGATCTCTCGGATAAGCTGTACTACCAATCACACTCCGTCCTGTGATATCCGACGCTGTGATCTCTCGGATAAGCTGTACTACCAATCACACTCCGTCCTGTGATATCCGACGCCGCGATCTCTCGGATAAGCTGTACTACCAATCACACTCCGTCCTGTGATATCCGACGCCGTTATCTCTCGGATAAGCTGTACTACCAATCACACTCCGTCCTGTGATATCCGACGCCGCGATCTCTCGGATAAGCTGTACTACCAATCACACTCCGTCCTGTGATATCCGACGCCGCGATCTCTCGGATAAGCTGTACTACCAATCACACTCCGTCCTGTGATATCCGCCGCCGTTATCTCTCGGATAAGCTGTACTACCAATCACACTCCGTCCTGTGATATCCGACGCTGTGATCTCTCGGATAAGCTGTACTACCAATCACACTCCGTCCTGTGATATCCGACGCCGCGATCTCTCGGATAAGCTGTACTACCAATCACACTCCGTCCTGTGATACCCGACGCCGCGATGTCTCGGATAAGCTGTACTACCAATCACACTCCGTCCTGTGATATCCGACGCCGCGATCTCTCGGATAAGCTGTACTACCAATCACACTCCGTCCTGTGATATCCGACGCCGTTATCTCTCGGATAAGCTGTACTACCAATCACACTCCGTCCTGTGATATCCGACGCCGTTATCTCTCGGATAAGCTGTACTACCAATCACACTCCGTCCTGTGATATCCGACGCCGCGATCTCTCGGATAAGCTGTACTACCAATCACACTCCGTCCTGTGATATCCGACGCCGCGATCTCTCGGATAAGCTGTACTACCAATCACACTCCGTCCTGTGATATCCGACGCCGCGATCTCTCAGATAAGCTGTACTACCAATCACACTCCGTCCTGTGATATCCGACGCCGCGATCTCTCGGATAAGCTGTACTACCAATCACACTCCGTCCTGTGATACCCGACGCCGCGATCTCTCGGATAAGCTGTACTACCAATCACACTCCGTCCTGTGATATCCGACGCCGCGATCTCTCGGATAAGCTGTACTACCAATCACACTCCGTCCTGTGATACCCGACGCCGCGATCTCTCGGATAAGCTGTACTACCAATCACACTCCGTCCTGTGATATCCGACGCCGCGATCTCTCGGATAAGCTGTACTACCAATCACACTCCGTCCTGTGATATCCGACGCCGCGATCTCTCGGATAAGCTGTACTACCAATCACACTCCGTCCTGTGATATCCGACGCCGCGATCTCTCGGATAAGCTGTACTACCAATCACACTCCGTCCTGTGATATCCGACGCCGCGATCTCTCGGATAAGCTGTACTACCAATCACACTCCGTCCTGTGATATCCGACGCCGCGATCTCTCGGATAAGCTGTACTACCAATCACACTCCGTCCTGTGATATCCGACGCCGCGATCTCTCGGATAAGCTGTACTACCAATCACACTCCGTCCTGTGATATCCGACGCCGCGATCTCTCGGATAAGCTGTACTACCAATCACACTCCGTCCTGTGATATCCGACGTCGCGATCTCTCGGATAAGCTGTACTACCAATCACACTCCGTCCTGTGATATCCGACGCCGCGATCTCTCGGATAAGCTGTACTACCAATCACACTCCGTCCTGTGATATCCGACGCCGCGATCTCTCGGATAAGCTGTACTACCAATCACACTCCGTCCTGTGATATCCAATGTTGCGATCTCTCGGATAAGCTGTACTACCAATCACACTCCGTCCTGTGATATCCAATGTTGCGATCTCTCGGATAAGCTGTACTACCAATCACACTCCGTCCTGTGATATCAGACGCCGCTATCTCTCGGATAAGCTGTACTACCAATCACACTCCGTCCTGTGATATCCAATGTTGCGATCTCTCGGATAAGCTGTACTACCAATCACACTCCGTCCTGTGATATCCAATGTTGCGATCTCTCGGATAAGCTGTACTACCAATCACACTCCGTCCTGTGATATCCGACGCCGCGATCTCTCGGATAAGCTGTACTACCAATCACACTCCGTCCTATGATATCCAACGCCGCGATCTCTCGGATAAGCTGTACTACCAATCACACTCCGTCCTATGATATCCAACGCCGCGATCTCTCGGATAAGCTGTACTACCAATCACACTCCGTCCTATGATATCCAACGCTGTGATCTCTCGGATAAGCTGTACTACCAATCACACTCCGTCCTGTGATATCCAATGTTGCGATCTCTCGGATAAGCTGTACTACCAATCACACTCCGTCCTGTGATATCCGACGCTGTGATCTCTCGGATAAGCTGTACTACCAATCACACTCCGTCCTGTGATATCCGACGCCGCGATCTCTCGGATAAGCTGTACTATCACTCACACTCCGGCCTGTGATATCCGACGCCGCGATCTCTCGGATAAGCTGTACTACCAATCACACTCCGTCCTGTGATATCCAACGCTGCGATCTCTCGGATAAGCTGTACTACCAATCACACTCCGTCCTGTGATATCCGACGCTGCGATCTCTCGGATAAGCTGTACTATCACTCACACTCCGGCCTGTGATTTCCAATGTTGCGATCTCTCAGATAAGCTGTACTACCAATCACACTCCGTCCTGTGATATCCGACGCCGCGATCTCTCGGATAAGCTGTACTACCAATCACACTCCGTCCTGTGATATCCGACGCCGCGATCTCTCGGATAAGCTGTACTACCACTCACACTCCGTCCTGTGATATCCAATGTTGCGATCTCTCGGATAAGCTGTACTACCACTCACACTCCGTCCTGTGATATCCAATGTTGCGATCTCTCGGATAAGCTGTACTACCAATCACACTCCGTCCTGTGATATCCGACGCCGCGATCTCTCGGATAAGCTGTACTACCAATCACACTCCGTCCTGTGATATCCGACGCTGCGATCTCTCGGATAAGCTGTACTATCACTCACACTCCGTCCTATGATATCCAATGTTGCGATCTCTCGGATAAGCTGTACTACCAATCACACTCCGTCACTTTCCTAGTACAGATCACCCCGGCATCGGAGAGAGAGAATTCCAGTGGTATAACAAACATTACAGGAGGGAAACTCACGCAGTGGATCAGTTACACAACTGAGGGGGCGACCTATCAACTTCTACATAAGATTTTATAGAATGCACGTTATCAATGCTAGCTAGATCTTGATCGGTTGCTATGGGCAACCTCTCCTCTCTTTAGGAGGCTTGAGACATCTCCCCTTTAATAACAGCAGCACTCAGTGATCCAGGGATCATGGGACACGCACAGGAGTGAGAACAGGTGGAAGTTCCTGCTCATCCGCCCACATTCTATCCCTGTAAGCGGGAGCGCAGATGTGCCGACACATAAATTATTCTAATTACTATAACTACTTCTACTGCATGTTCAGGGACCAGATCTCGGTTTGGATACCTACTAATACGGAAATTCAATTGATGTCGGATCCATTCCGACGGAAAGGATCCGACATCTCAGTATTCAGTTTTTTTCAAGTCGGATTGACATTGTCAGAAACGGCTAAAACCTGTTGGATTTGGCCGCGATTCCGACAAAACACGTGGATCCGTGGCTATTCCGCCGATCCACGTGTTTTCCAACAAGTCAGAATTGCCAACATGTCGGAAAAATGGCAGGGGGATTGAATAGGTCGGAACAGTTTTCCGACGTAAAAAAATTGGAAATTGCTGTCTTTCCGACAAGAAGGCAGTTCAGAGTACAATTGAATACCCCCCTAAGTATGATCCACATGATGCATTTCTTCCCAGAGTTAGCAATGTTGGCAGCTCCAAGCGCTCTGTCCTAGCAGAGGTGGGTATGATTAATAAATGGTATTATTCACATTACGTGATATATTGATGTACCCATGTACAGTATATTGTATTGTGGAAAACGTATTAGGCTGACAACTGGATGAGACGTCATTACTTTGCTGGGACACAGCTTGTTTCCTGTACAGCCCAGAGGTGTCCGGTCTCCTTTGATGTAGAGGCACAAGAGTTGCTTGGAGAATGCATTAAGTGCCCCTGGGAGAACCCCTCAGAGACACTATGGCCCTAAAGGTGTGAGCTGGCCTTCCTGCAGCAGGTTGTAAAATCTAGCCATAGAATCATGCCCAGACTTTAACCACTTAACTGACGGGTCTCCCCAAAAACCGCTCCGAAATTGTCGGGATTTTCTATTAGTTGAATTAGGTGAAGAACATCCAAAATGATTTTAGTTTTTTGACATTTAAAAAAAAAATAATAATAAATTTTCGCAATCATCGGAACATCGGTCAGGAAGATCGGTAACATCGGAACATCGGTAACATCGCAACGTTACTTTTTACCCCCAAGAAGGCTGCCAGGTACACGGGGGGGGTCTGGGGATGGCTTGGGGGGGGCTGTTTTACACTTTTCCCAGCGGCTGCCATTGTTTGCAGCCGCTGTGCGACCAGGTCAGATAAAGCACTGCCTGGTGTTGTCGCATCTGATGCGACCATGCCAGGCAAGTGGTTAAAGCAAGCAATAAAAGATAAAAGTAGCAGCCCTGCTAGAATGTCTGAGAAACCCCCACTGTGTAAGCCAAGACTCACTCTGGTTTTGGGAGGGTTAAAGGAATCCCAAATAGGGGGGGGGGGGGGGGGAGGTGCAGCATGTAGCTTTAAATATGGGAAACGGACTCTGAAAAATTGTCATTATCGTGAGGTGGTTCCAGTCAGATTGGACCCTATAATGTTGCAGCGTATGCCGAACGGCCTCACTCAACCAGTGTTCTGTACTACAGGTGACTAAAAATAGGGAGAGAACCCACATTCATTTCTTGAAATTGTAATTACTTGTGTGACTGTTTAAACTATTATATTCTTGTAACCTTTGTTTTTCTGTAACTATAAGATTTGAAGTTTTGACTTGGATTAAAAATCTTAGTTCTGGATTCTGTGTTTTTACACCCAAACCCTGAGTGGCTCATGTTACCCAATTTTAACGTATTAATAATTGCGTTTGAGGGTGAGAGCAGGAGCTCACCCTGAGCTTGTCCCAAAAGGTACTTGTGCTGGTGGCAGTTACTGTGTTAATTTAACACACAAACTGAGGTAATCGGTAAGGTGTCACTGGCAGCGTTCTCAGATTGGTGTATCTGGAGATACGCTGCGCCTGGCAAACGCTGCGCCTGGCATTGTGACAGTCAGTGTGACACCCCCCCTTAGCTCCGGAATAAAGTCGCCGCGCTTCAATATTGCTAAAAGGAGGACAGGGATGATCCTAAACTTTAATTATATCCGAATGTCAAAATTGTTCCAGGTGAATGGCTCTTCCCAACCGAGAAGGCGGCAAATTCGTTGGCAGAAAAAAGGCACAATTAACCCCACTGCACACAACGGCTACTGATAACGCTGCAATCCTCTCTGTCGGGGGCTTATTTTTGCCTCAATAGAGGTCAGTACATGAGGAGCGTTGTCCTGCTGCAGGAAATGTGGGCAGTGAACACAGAGAAATAACAGGCAGACCAGGCACATAGCAAGTCATAACTCACTGTACCTGCTCTCTTGTGCTCATGTCCTTCACGCTGTCTGGTTTATAGAATGTGAAGTCGATCAGCGCCTGGAACAGGGAGACGGATTTCTCGCAGTGCCCGGCCTGGCGCAGGAAGTGGCACTGCTGGAGGAAGATGTCTGTTAGAGGGAAAGCAGATGGGTTATAATTAATGGAAGGGTTAGGTGTAAATACATCAGATGCTGGTCTGGCTAGTTACAGATGTTACCCATAACCAATAATATGCTGCTGTTTCGGGCCAATGCATCCGCACATCCAAGCAAGCCACCGACTGTCTACGCCTGCCATTCATACAGATTTTAAGCTATAAGTAGTTATTACCACATTCAGTGTTTCCCTCTCTGCAGATGTTCACTTTAGAGCCGATACACCCAATGTTGTGAGCAGAAAGACCAATCACACGCCATAATCAGGAGACCAGTCCACCTCTCTCACCCACCCCTCACTCTGCAGCAATTTAAAGACATTTAACAATATGAGTTTGCTGTTTCTATATTACCACCATGAGTGGGAAATAAATGTTCCCTAGCTGTATGAAAATCACCATGCTGCACTGCAGGGGGGCAGATGTAACATGTGCAGAGAGTTAGGTTTGGGCTGCATGCAGAAGCAGCCAGTAACTGAGCACCTGGGTAATAGCCAATGAGATGACACAATAAATAAGATTTTACTCACCGGTAAATCTATTTCTCGTAGTCCGTAGTGGATGCTGGGAACTCCGTAAGGACCATGGGGAATAGCGGCTCCGCAGGAGACTGGGCACAACTAAAAGAAAGCTTTTAGACTACCTGGTGTGCACTGGCTCCTCCCACGATGACCCTCCTCCAAGCCTCAGTTAGGATACTGTGCCCGGAAGAGCTGACACAATAAGGAAGGATTTTGAATCCCGGGTAAGACTCATACCAGCCACACCAATCACACCGTATAACTCGTGATACTATACCCAGTTAACAGTATGAACTATAACCTGAGCCTCTCAATAGATGGCTCACAACAATAACCCTTTAGTTAGGCAATAACTATATACAAGTATTGCAGACAATTCGCACTTGGGATGGGCGCCCAGCATCTACTACGGACTACGAGAAATAGATTTACCGGTGAGTAAAATCTTATTTTCTCTGACGTCCTAGTGGATACTGGGAACTCCGTAAGGACCATGGGGATTATACCAAAGCTCCCAAACGGGCGGGAGAGTGCGGATGACTCTGCAGCACCGAATGAGAGAACTCAAGGTCCTCCTCAGCCAGGGTATCAAATTTGTAGAATTTAGCAAACGTGTTTGCCCCTGACCAAGTTGCAGCTCGGCAAAGTTGTAAAGCCGAGACCCCTCGGGCAGCCGCCCAAGATGAGCCCACTTTCCTTGTGGAATGGGCTTTTACTGATTTAGGATGCGGCAATCCAGCCGCAGAATGCGCCAGCTGAATTGTGCTACAAATCCAGCGAGCAATAGTCTGCTTAGAAGCAGGAGCACCTAGTTTGTTGGGTGCATACAGGATAAAAAGCGAGTCAGTTTTCCTGACTCCAGCCGTCCTGGAAACATAAATTTTCAAGGCCCTGACTACGTCCAGTAACTTGGAATCTTGCAATTCCCTAGTAGCCGCAGGCACTACAATAGGTTGGTTCAAGTGAAAAGCTGATACCACCTTAGGGAGAAACTGGGGACGAGTCCTCAATTCTGCCCTATCCATATGGAAAATCAGATAAGGGCTTTTATATGACAAAGCCGCCAATTCTGACACACGCCTGGCCGAAGCCAAGGCCAATAACATGACCACTTTCCACGTGAGATATTTTAGATCCACAGTTTTAAGTGGCTCAAACCAATGTGATTTTAGGAAACTCAACACCACGTTGAGATCCCAAGGTGCCACAGGAGGCACAAAAGGGGGCTGAATATGTAGCACTCCCTTTACAAATGTCTGAACTTCAGGCAGTGAAGCCAGTTCTTTCTGGAAGAAAATCGACAGAGCCGAAATCTGGACTTTAATGGAACCCAATTTTAGGCCCATAGTCACTACCGACTGTAGGAAGTGCAGAAAACGACCCAGCTGAAATTCCTCTGTTAGGGCCTTCCTGGCCTCACACCACGCAACATATTTTCGCCAAATACGGTGATAATGGTTTGCGGTTACTTCTTTCCTGGCTTTTATCAGCGTAGGAATGACTTCCTCCGGAATGCCCTTTTCCTTTAGGATCCGGTATTCAACCGCCATGCCGTCAAACGCAGCCGCGGTAAGTCTTGGAACAGACAGGGCCCCTGCTGTAGCAGATCCCGTCTGAGCGGTAGAGGCCATGGGTCCTCTGATATCATTTCTTGAAGTTCTGGGTACCAAGCTCTTCTTGGCCAATCCGGAACCACGAGTATCGTTCTTACTCCTCGTCTTCTTCTTATTCTCAATACCTTTGGTATGAGAGGCAGAGGAGGGAATACATAAACCGACTGGTACACCCACGGTGTCACTAGAGCGTCCACCGCTATTGCCTGAGGGTCCCTTGACCTGGCGCAATATCTCTCTAGTTTTTTGTTTAGGCGGGACACCATCATGTCCACCTGTGGCCTTTCCCAACGGTTTACCAACAGTTGGAAGACTTCTGGATGAAGTCCCCACTCTCCCGGGTGTAGGTCGTGTCTGCTGAGGAAGTCTGCTTCCCAGTTGTCCACTCCCGGAATGAACACCGCTGACAGTGCTAAGACGTGATTTTCCGCCCATCGGAGAATCCTTGTGGCTTCTGCCATCGCCATCCTGCTTCTTGTGCCGCCCTGTCGGTTTACATGGGCGACTGCCGTGATGTTGTCTGATTGGATCAGTACCGGCTGGTTTTGAAGCAGGGGCCTTGCCTGACTTAGGGCATTGTAAATGGCCCTCAGTTCCAGAATATTTATGTGTAGGGACGACTCCTGACTTGACCAAAGTCCTTGGAAGTTTCTTCCCTGTGTGACTGCCCCCCAGCCTCGAAGGCTGGCATCCGTGGTCACCAGGACCCAGTCCTGTATGCCGAATCTGCGGCCCTCTTGAAGATGAGCACTCTGCAGCCACCACAGTAGAGATACCCTGGTCCTTGGAGACAGGGTTATCAGCCGATGCATCTGAAGATGCGATCCGGACCACTTGTCCAAGAGGTCCCACTGAAAGGTTCTTGCATGGAACCTGCCGAATGGAATTGCTTCGTAGGAAGCTACCATTTTTCCCAGGACTCGTGTGCAGTGATGCACCGATACCTGTTTTGGTTTCAGGAGATCGCTGACTAGAGATGACAGCTCCTTGGCTTTCTCCTGCGGGAGAAACACTTTTTTCTGTTCTGTGTCCAGAACCATCCCCAGGAACAGTAGGCATGTGGTAGGGACCAGCTGTGACTTTGGAATGTATAGAATCCATCCGTGCTGTTGTAGCACTTCCCGAGATAGTGCTACTCCGACCAACAACTGCTCCTTGGACCTCGCCTTTATAAGGAGATCGTCCAAGTACGGGATAATTAAAACTCCCTTTTTTCGAAGGAGTATCATCATTTCTGCCATTACCTTGGTAAACACCCTCGGTGCCGTGGACAGTCCAAACGGTAGTGTCTGGAATTGGTAATGGCAATCCTGTACCACAAATCTGAGGTACTCCTGGTGAGGATAGTAAATGGGGACATGCAGGTAAGCATCCTTGATGTCCAGGGATACCATGTAATCCCCCTCGTCCAGGCTTGCAATAACCGCCCTGAGCGATTCCATCTTGAACTTGAATTTTTTTATGTATGTGTTCAAGGATTTCAAATTTAAAAAGGGTCTCACCGAACCGTCCGGTTTCGGTATCACAAACAGTGTGGAATAGTAACCCCGTCCTTGTTGAAGTAGGGGCACCTTGATTATCACCTGCTGGGAATACAGCTTGTGAATTGCCTCTAGCACAGCCTCCCTGCCCGAGGGAGTTGTCGGTAAGGCCGATTTGAGGAAACGGCGGGGGGGAGATGCCTCGAATTCCAGCTTGTACCCCTGAGATACTACTTGAAGGATCCAGGGATCCACCTGTGAGCGAGCCCACTGATCGCTGAAATTTTTGAGTCGGCCCCCCACCGTGCCTGGCTCCGCCTATGGAGCCCCACCGTAATGCGGCGGACTTGGAAGAAGCGGGGGAGGACTTTTGTTCCTGGGAACCTGCTGTTTGTTGCAGCCTTTTTCCCCTACCTCTGCCTCTGGACAGAATTACCCGCCTTTTCCACGCCTGTTTTTCTGGGGTCGAAAGGACTGTACCTGATAATACGGCGCTTTCTTAGGCTTTGAGGAAACATGGGGCAAAAATGCTGACTTCCCAGCTGTTGCTGTGGAAACTAGGTCCGAGAGACCATCCCCAAATAACTCCTCACTCTTATAAGGCAAAACTTCCATGTGCCTTTTAGAATCTGCATCCCCTGACCACTGGCGAGTCCATAAGCCTCTCCTAGCAGAAATGGACAATGCACTTATTCTAGATGCCAGCCGGCAGATCTCCCTCTGTGCATCTCTCATGTATAAGACTGAGTCTTTTATATGCTCTATGGTTAGCAGAATAGAGTCCCTGTCTAGGGTGTCAATATTTTCCGACAGAGAATCTGACCACGCAGCTGCAGCACTGCACATCCATGCTGAAGCAATAGCTGGTCTCAGTATAATGCCTGAGTGTGTATATACAGACTTCAGGATCGCCTCCTGCTTTCTATCAGCAGGCTCCTTTAGGGCGGCCGTATCCGGAGACGGTAGTGCCACCTTTTTTGACAAACGTGTGAGCGCTTTATCCACCCTAGGGGGTGTTTCCCAACGTGACCTATCCTCTGGCGAGAAAGGGAACGCCATTAGTAACTTTTTAGAAATTAACAATTTTTTATCGGGGGAAGCCCACGCTTCTTCACACACTTCATTTAATTCTTCAGATGGGGGAAAAACTATTGGTAGTTTTTTCTCCCCAAACATAATACCCTTTTTTGAGGTACCTGGGTTTATATCAGAAATGTGTAATACCTCTTTCATTGCCTCAATCATGCAACGAATGACCCTAGTGGACATTAAATTAGACTCTTCGTCGTCGACACTGGTATCAGTATCCGTGTCGACATCTGTGTCTGCCATCTGAGGTAGTGGGCGCTTTAGAGCCCCTGATGGCCTTTGAGTCGTCTGGGCAGGCACGAGCTGAGAAGCCGGCTGTCCCGCATTTGGCATGTCGTCAAATTTTTTTATGTAAGGAGTCGACACTTGCACGTAATTCCTTCCATAAGTCCATCCACTCAGGTGTCTGCCCCGCAGGGGGTGACATCGCATTTATAGGCATCTGCTCTGCCTCCACATAAGCATCCTCATCAAACATGTCGACACAGCCGTACCGACACACTGCACACACACAGGGAATGCTCTGACAGAGGACAGGACCCCACAAAGCCCCTTGGGGAGACAGAGAGAGAGTATGCCAGCACACACCAGAGCGCTATATAATACAGGGACTAACTGAATTATATCCCCTTATAGCTGCTATAATTATTATACTGCGCCTAAATTTAGTGCCCCCCCTCTCTTTTTTACCCTTCTGTAGTGCAGACTGCAGGGGAGAGTCAGGGAGCTTCCTTCCAGCGGAGCTGTGAGGGAGAAATGGCGCCAGTGTGCTGAGGGAGATAGCTCCGCCCCTTTTTCGGCTGACTTTTCTCCCGCTTTTTTATGGATTCTGGCAGGGGTATTTATCAGATATATAGCCTCTGGGGCTATATATTGTGATTATTTTGCCAGCCAAGGTGTTTATATTGCCCTCAGGGCGCCCCCCCCCAGCGCCCTGCACCCATCAGTGACCGGAGTGTGGTGTACATGAGGAGCAATGGTGCACAGCTGCAGTGCTGTGCGCTACCTTGGTGAAGACTGAAGTCTTCTGCCGCCGATTTTCAGGACCATCTTCATGCTTCTGGCTCTGTAAGGGGGACGGCGGCGCGGCTCCGGGAACGAACACCAAGGACGGGTCCTGCGGTCGATCCCTCTGGAGCTAATGGTGTCCAGTAGCCTAAGAAGCCCAAGCTAGCTGCAAGCAGGTAGGTTCGCTTCTTCTCCCCTTAGTCCCTCGTTGCAGTGAGCCTGTTGCCAGCAGGTCTCACTGTAAAATAAAAAACCTAAAATATACTTTCTTTCTAGGAGCTCAGGAGAGCCCCTAGTGTGCATCCAGCTCAGCCGGGCACAAGATTCTAACTGAGGTCTGGAGGAGGGTCATAGAGGGAGGAGCCAGTGCACACCAGGTAGTCTAAAAGCTTTCTTTTAGTTGTGCCCAGTCTCCTGCGGAGCCGCTATTCCCCATGGTCCTTACGGAGTTCCCAGCATCCACTGGGACGTCAGAGAAATAAAGGATATCACACTGAAGATGATTAAAGACGATTACAGAAAATGCACAATACCAAGAACTATATTAAGAATAAAAGAATTGCACCTTTTTACTTATAAATAAACCATAAATTGTTACGTGTTATACACAACGGAGGCTGCAGGTGGCAGCACATCCCCATCTCAGCAGTAACATGGATTGGTTACATTAGTAAGTTACTGCGTGTGTATCCTTGTGCGCAGCTTCTGTGATCTATGATATGATGTGATCGAAGATATGATGTGATCTATGATATGATGTGATCTATGATATCATGTGATCTAAGATATGATGTGATCTATGATATCATGTGATCTAAGATATGATGTGATCTATGATATGATGTGATCTATGATATGATCTATGATATGATATGATCTATGATATGATATGATCTATGATATGATGTGATCTATGAAGTGATCTATGATATGATGTGATCTATGATATGATCTATGATATGATGTGATCTATGATATGATGTGATCTATGATATGATATGATCTATGATATGATGTGATCTATGATATGATGTGATCTATGATATGATGTGATCTATGATATGATGTGATCTATGATATGATGTGATCTGTGAAGTGATCTATGATATGATGTGATCTATGATATGATGTGATCTATGATATGAAGTGATCTATGATATGATGTGATCTATGATATGATGTGATCTATGATATGATGTGATGTGATCTATGATATGATGTGATCTATGATATGATGTGATCTATGATATGATGTGATCTATGATATGATATGATGTGATCTATGATATGATGTGATCTATGATATGATGTGATCTATGATAAGATCTATGCTATGAAGTGATCTATGATATGATGTGATCTATGATATGATGTGATCTATGATATGATGTGATCTATGATATGATCTATGATATGATCTATGATATGATGTGATCTATGATATGATGTGATCTATGATATGATGTGATCTATGATATGATGTGATCTATGATATGATGTGATCTATGATATGATCTATGATATGATCTATGATATGATGTGATCTATGATATGATGTGATCTATGATATGATGTGATCTGTGAAGTGATCTATGATATGATGTGATCTATGATATGATGTGATCTATGATATGATCTATGATATGAAGTGATCTATGATATGATGTGATCTATGATATGATGTGATCTATGATATGATGTGATCTATGATATGATGTGATGTGATCTATGATATGATGTGATCTATGATATGATGTGATCTATGATATGATGTGATCTATGATATGATATGATGTGATCTATGATATGATGTGATCTATGATAAGATCTATGCTATGAAGTGATCTATGATATGATGTGATCTATGATATGATGTGATCTATGATATGATGTGATCTATGATATGATGTGATCTATGATATGATGTGATCTATGATATGATCTATGATATGATGTGATCTATGATATGATGTGATCTATGATATGATGTGATCTATGATATGATGTGATCTGTGAAGTGATCTATGATATGATGTGATCTATGATATGATGTGATCTATGATATGATCTATGATATGAAGTAATCTATGATATGAAGTGATCTATGATATGATGTGATCTATGATATGATGTGATCTATGATATGATGTGATCTGTGAAGTGATCTATGATATGATGTGATCTATGATATGATGTGATCTATGATATGATCTATGATATGATGTGATCTATGATATGATATGATCTATGACATGATGTGATCTATGATATGATGTGATCTATGATATGATGTGATCTATGATATGATGTGATCTATGATATGATGTGATCTATGATATGATGTGATCTATGATATGATGTGATCTATGATAAGATCTATGCTATGAAGTGATCTATGATATGATGTGATCTATGATATGATCTATGATATGAAGTGATCTATGATATGATGTGATCTATGATATGATGTGATCTATGATATGAGATATATGATATGATGTGATCTATGATATGATCTATGATATGAAGTGATCTATGATATGATGTCATCTGTGATATGAGATATATGATATGATGTGATCTATGATATGATCTATGATATGAAGTGATCTATGATATGATGTGATCTATGATATGATCTATGATATGAAGTGATCTATGATATGATGTGATCTATGATATGATGTGATCTATGATATGATGTGATCTATGATATGATGTGATCTATGATAAGATCTATGCTATGAAGTGATCTATGATATGATGTGATCTATGATATGATGTGATCTATGATATGGTGTGATCTATGATATGATGTGATCTATGATGTGATCTATGATGTGATCTATGATATGTGATCTATGATGTGGTCTATGCTATGATGTGATCTATGATATGATATGATGTGATCTATGATATGATGTCATCTGTGATATGAGATATATGATATGATGTGATCTATGATATGATATGATGTGATCTATGATATGATGTCATCTATGATATGATATGATGTGATCTATGATATGATGTGATCTATGATATGATATGATGTGATCTATGATATGATATGATGTGATCTATGATATGATGTGATCTATGACATGATGTGATCTATGACATGCTGTGATCTATGACATGCTGTGATCTATGATATGATGTCATCTGTGATATGAGATATATGATATGATGTGATCTATGATATGATATGATGTGATCTATGATATGATGTCATCTATGATATGATATGATGTGATCTATGATATGATGTGATCTATGATATGATATGATGTGATCTATGATATGATATGATGTGATCTATGATATGATGTGATCTATGACATGATGTGATCTATGACATGCTGTGATCTATGACATGCTGTGATCTATGATATGATGTCATATATGTGTATATGTCGGTATAGATATGCCCGCGCCTCCAGCCGTTTCTGGTACTGTGCAGCTACAGGCAACTCCTGAGCAGAATACATTACACAGCAGCAACTATGGGGATCATAGGAACGCTTGTAAGGGCCACAACAACCTGCAGGCAATTCATTGTGATACCCTGCTAGAGGTGAGCCCCAACCTTTCATCACTTTATACAGAATACAGATGCATGGAGTGTACACAGCAATAGACGCTGCATTGCTACATAGGTGACAGCGATGCCACACTCACCGTACATGCAGCGATCGGTGCCCGGCATAGCCGGGTGAGAGAGCATGCTGCCATCTTGGACCGCAGACAGGGTGCTCAGGCACTTGCCGAAGATGCCATTCACTTTGGACACGGAGAAGGTGCTGAACTGGCCCAGGGAGAACTGCAGGTATTTCTGCCACAGCTGCGGGTCATTGGGGTGTAAGAAGATCAGCTTCTGCCACTCCTTCAGCAGGGCGGCGCTCTCCCAGAACTCCGCGCACAGCTTCAGCCGAGCCAGCTTCAGCTCCGTGCTGGCCGGATTACTCTCGATGGCTCGTTCCAGAATGGACAACTTCTTCTCCAGAACCAACTTGGGCGACACACGATGGCCGTCAGCCTCGCCCTCGCTGGCCGAATACATGCTGGGCTGATTGCTCAGCTCATCCTTCAGAGACAGAAGGAACCAGACGTATCATCAATATAATCTACGAGGCACTCTCACTGTGTATTATATATTATATACCATCTATCGCTCTTCCTTCACTATTCTAAATTATAATCACTGTATTATATACTGTATAATGTCCTGCCATACGTGTGATCACAAAATACATCAGGGATGCACAATCTCAGCTCTGATATATCATACAGGAAAGCGTATTGCTCAGCAGCCATCTGGCTTGGTAGAGGGCTGGAAATGACATTATTATAATTATTAGCAATTATTAATTTATCCAGTTCCACTAAGATCTGCAGCTCCGTAAAGAGACGTAATACAAACAGGGCAAACAGAGTAACAGAATGAATGTGATGGCACAGTTATAATGTGTGTGAATAAATATAAGCTTAGTATGTAACGTAAAAGAGAGGTATGTAACAAGAGGCTGGAGGGAACGCTTTGTGATACTGTGAGTACTGGGAAGGTTGGGAGGCAGAGATCCGATGAGTTAGGGTGAATTGGGGAGTTTTGAGGGAGCGTGGGGAAGTAATGGAGGCTGGGGCAGAATGCGGTACAGAGAGGGAGGGTGTTCCATAGGTGAGGGGCAGCGCAGGAGAAGTCTTGGAGGCAGCAGTGAGAGGTAGTGTAGTAATTGGTCACCGGCTGAGCAGCCAGTGTAGAGGGAAGGGAGGTGACAGATGTAGGTGGGAGAGTGTTCCATAGGTGAGGGGCAGCACAGGAGAAGTCTTGGAGGCAGCAGTGAGAGGTAGTGTAGTAATTGGTCACCGGCTGAGCAGCCAGTGTAGAGGGAAAGGAGGTGACAGATGTAGGAGGGAGAGTGTTCCATAGGTGAGGGGCAGCACAGGAGAAGTCTTGGAGGCAGCAGTGAGAGGTAGTGTAGTAATTGGTCACCGGCTGAGCAGCCAGTGTAGAGGGAAAGGAGGTGACAGATGTAGGAGGGAGAGTGTTCCATAGGTGAGGGGCAGCACAGGAGAAGTCTTGGAGGCAGCAGTGAGAGGTAGTGTAGTCATTGGTCACCGGCTGAGCAGCCAGTGTAGAGGGAAAGGAGGTGACAGATGTAGGAGGGAGAGTGTTCCATAGGTGAGGGGCAGTGCAGGAGAAGTCTTGGAGGCAGCAGTGAGAGGTAGTGTAGTAATTGGTCACCGGCTGAGCAGCCAGTGTAGAGGGAAAGGAGGTGACAGATGTAGGAGGGAGAGTGTTCCATAGGTGAGGGGCAGCGCAGGAGAAGTCTTGGAGGCAGCAGTGAGAGGTAGTGTAGTCATTGGTCACCGGCTGAGCAGCCAGTGTAGAGGGAAAGGAGGTGACAGATGTAGGAGGGAGAGTGTTCCATAGGTGAGGGGCAGCGCAGGAGAAGTCTTGGAGGCAGCAGTGAGAGGTAGTGCAGTAATTGGTCACCGGCTGAGCAGCCAGTGTAGAGGGAAGGGAGGTGACAGATGTAGGAGGGAGAGGAGAGGGTAAGAGCTATGGAGGTAAGGGTCCTGTGGGGTCAGGAAGCCAGTGGAGGGATTGTCAGACAGGGGAGTGTGACAGAAAGGTCAGCAGCAGCATTAAGGAGAGAGGTGGGTGAGGAGGAGAGCTAAGAGAGGATGGTTGCAATGCTGACATTAAGCTGATAGATAGCGACTGACCACACCAAAGTTATTACTATACAGATGGAAGCATGGGTGATCGCGGCTCTCATGTGAGGCTGGAGAAGACCTGCTGCACGGTTCCGGTATGAACGATAGATAGTGTCTAGTTAGACAGTCAATAGATAGACACCATATGTTAGACAGACATTAGGTCGACCGGGTCAAAAGGTCGACATGAAAACGGTCGACAGGTCAAAAGGTCGACAGGTCAAACGGTCGACAGGTCAAAAGGTCGACATGAAAATGGTCGACATGAAAAAGGTAGACACCATGTTTTTGCATTTTTGTGGTTTGTGTGGATAGTTTTGTCATCTGGGACCCCCAATTGTAGAAAGGCATATGCTCGACACAAGGTTTATAACCAACTCTATGCCGACATGGATAGAGAAAGTATGAAATAGTCCAAAAACATGTTACATAAAAAAAAAACATTTGTCTATCTTTTTCATGTCGACCATTTTCATGTCGACCTTTTGACCTGTCGACCTTTTGACCCTGTCGACCTAATGTCTGTCTAATATATGGTGTCTATCTATTGACTGTCTAACTAGACACTATCTATCTATCAAGCGGATAGGCTGCTGCACTGGGCTCCGCAGAAAACACCCAGCCCCAAAACACAAAAGCACAATACATGAAAAGTGGAGGACGAGTTACTACGGCACCTGAAAAGAGACGAACTCCATCCATGTTGTGATGTCTGCTGGATTTTCTCGTATCCTCCGGTTATAGTCCTCCACCTTCCCCAGCACCTCAGTGTCTCTGGGCGCAATAACCGGGAGCTTGTTCTCCGGGCCGCCTCTCCCTTGTAGCCACATGGTGGTACCGGCATCATAGACTCCCAGAGGATTTACCCAGCTGGTGGGCACGGCACAGGAGACATCTGCATCCTTCACTGGAATAAAGCTAGCTGCGCCAGGCTCCGCACTGTCCTTGGTGCAGGACACTGGGTCCGCCTTGCTCCGTAGCCCCCGCAGAGCATTCTTGCTGTAATAACGCTCAGTTCTCTTTGGAGGCGGCTTCTTGCCATGCATGTCCTCCCAGATGATCTGCTGCTTCTTCTGGTCTATACCCAGACAGGAATGCCCTCTCCGCCTATATCTGTGTACAGGATGCATAAGGAGAGCATTAATTGGCCAGACCTGGCTCCCAAAGCTTTATTATGTTATCTACTTTGGAGGGAAGGTAAAACGCTCATAGCTGGTCAGGTCTGAATATGCTGCATTAAGCGTTCTTATATGTGCCACAGAGAGGAGTTATTTCCTTACACACCAAAGTATCACTAAAGGAGACTCATAGCACTGGAGAAGACTGCAGAGATCCATCGCTAATTGCTGCCCAGTATATGTTACACTATAGTTTCCATTATTATTTATATTCTGCTAAACACTCACCTGCAACATAAAAACCCAGGACACGAGGGAAGAACGCCCAGGACGTGAGGGAAGAACGCCCAGGACGTGAGGGAAGAACGCCCAGGACGTGAGGGAAGAACGCCCAGGACGTGAGGGAAGAACGCCCAGGACGTGAGGGAAGAATGCCCAGGACGTGAGGGAAGAACGCCCAGGACGTGAGGGAAGAACGCCCAGGACGTGAGGGAAGAAAGCCCAGGACGTGAGGGAAGAAAGCCCATGATACATGACATTAGGGAAGAAAGCACAGTACATGAGGGAAGAAAGCACAGGACATGAGGGAAGAAAGCCCAGGACATGAGGGAAGAAAGCCCAGGACATGAGGGAAGAAAACACATGATACATGACATGAGGGAAGAAAGCACTAGACATGAGGGAAGAAAGCACTAGACATGAGGGAAGAAAGCACTAGACGTGAGGGAAGAAAGCACTAGACGTGAGGGAAGAAAGCCCAGGACGTGAGGGAAGAAAGCACATGATACATGACATTAGGGAAGAAAGCCCAGGACATGAGGGAAGAAAGCCCAGGACATGAGGGAAGAAAGCCCAGGACATGAGGGAAGAAAACACATGATACATGACATGAGGGAAGAAAGCACAGGACATGAGGGAAGAAAGCACAGGACATGAGAGAAGAAAGCACAGGACATGAGGAGGAAAGAAAGCACAGGACATGAGGGAAGAAAGCACAGGACATGAGGGAAGAAATCACAGGACATGAGGGAAGAAAGCACAGGACATGAGGGAAGAAAGCACTAGACATGAGGGAAGAAAGCACTAGACATGAGGGAAGAAAGCCCAGGACGTGAGGGAAGAAAGCCCAGGACGTGAGGGAAGAAAGCCCAGGACGTGAGGGAAGAAAGCACATGATACATGACATGAGGGAAGAAAGCCCAGGACATGAGGGAAGAAAGCCCAGGACATGAGGGAAGAAAGCCCAGGACATGAGGGAAGAAAACACATGATACAGGACATGAGGGAAGAAAGCACAGGACATGAGGGAAGAAAGCACAGGACATGAGGGAAGAAAGCACAGGACATGAGGGAAGAAAGCACAGGACATGAGGGAAGAAAGCACAGGACATGAAGAGGAAAGAAAGCACTAGACATGAGGGAAGAAAGCACAGGACGTGAGGGAAGAAAGCACATGATACATGACATGAGGGAAGAAAGCCCAGGACATGAGGGAAGAAAGCCCAGGACATGAGGGAAGAAAGCCCAGGACATGAGGGAAGAAAGCCCAGGACATGAGGGAAGAAAGCCCAGGACATGAGGGAAGAAAGCCCAGGACATGAGGGAAGAAAGCCCAGGACATGAGGGAAGAAAGCCCAGGACATGAGGGAAGAAAGCCCAGGACATGAGGGAAGAAAGCCCATGATACAGGACATGAGGGAAGAAAGCACAGGACATGAGGGAAGAAAGCACAGGACATGAGGGAAGAAAGCACAGGACATGAGGGAAGAAAGCCCAGGACATGAGGGAAGAAAACACATGATACATGACATGAGGGAAGAAAGCACTAGACATGAGGGAAGAAAGCACTAGACATGAGGGAAGAAAGCACTAGACGTGAGGGAAGAAAGCACTAGACGTGAGGGAAGAAAGCACTAGACGTGAGGGAAGAAAGCCCAGGACGTGAGGGAAGAAAGCACATGATACATGACATTAGGGAAGAAAGCCCAGGACATGAGGGAAGAAAGCCCAGGACATGAGGGAAGAAAGCCCAGGACATGAGGGAAGAAAACACATGATACATGACATGAGGGAAGAAAGCACAGGACATGAGGGAAGAAAGCACAGGACATGAGAGAAGAAAGCACAGGACATGAGGAGGAAAGAAAGCACAGGACATGAGGGAAGAAAGCACAGGACATGAGGGAAGAAATCACAGGACATGAGGGAAGAAAGCACAGGACATGAGGGAAGAAAGCACTAGACATGAGGGAAGAAAGCACTAGACATGAGGGAAGAAAGCACTAGACATGAGGGAAGAAAGCCCAGGACGTGAGGGAAGAAAGCCCAGGACGTGAGGGAAGAAAGCACATGATACATGACATGAGGGAAGAAAGCCCAGGACATGAGGGAAGAAAGCCCAGGACATGAGGGAAGAAAGCCCAGGACATGAGGGAAGAAAGCCCAGGACATGAGGGAAGAAAACACATGATACAGGCCATGAGGGAAGAAAGCACAGGACATGAGGGAAGAAAGCACAGGACATGAGGGAAGAAAGCACAGGACATGAGGGAAGAAAGCACAGTACATGAAGAGGAAAGAAAGCACTAGACATGAGGGAAGAAAGCACAGGACGTGAGGGAAGAAAGCACATGATACATGACATGAGGGAAGAAAGCCCAGGACATGAGGGAAGAAAGCCCAGGACATGAGGGAAGAAAGCCCAGGACATGAGGGAAGAAAGCCCAGGACATGAGGGAAGAAAGCCCAGGACATGAGGGAAGAAAGCCCAGGACATGAGGGAAGAAAGCCCATGATACAGGACATGAGGGAAGAAAGCACAGGACATGAGGGAAGAAAGCACAGGACATGAGGGAAGAAAGCACAGGACATGAGGGAAGAAAGCCCAGGACATGAGGGAAGAAAACACATGATACATGACATGAGGGAAGAAAGCACTAGACATGAGGGAAGAAAGCACTAGACATGAGGGAAGAAAGCACTAGACGTGAGGGAAGAAAGCACTAGACGTGAGGGAAGAAAGCACTAGACGTGAGGGAAGAAAGCACTAGACGTGAGGGAAGAAAGCCCAGGACGTGAGGGAAGAAAGCACATGATACATGACATTAGGGAAGAAAGCCCAGGACATGAGGGAAGAAAGCCCAGGACATGAGGGAAGAAAGCCCAGGACATGAGGGAAGAAAACACATGATACATGACATGAGGGAAGAAAGCACAGGACATGAGGGAAGAAAGCACAGGACATGAGAGAAGAAAGCACAGGACATGAGGAGGAAAGAAAGCACAGGACATGAGGGAAGAAAGCACAGGACATGAGGGAAGAAATCACAGGACATGAGGGAAGAAAGCACAGGACATGAGGGAAGAAAGCACTAGACATGAGGGAAGAAAGCACTAGACATGAGGGAAGAAAGCCCAGGACGTGAGGGAAGAAAGCCCAGGACGTGAGGGAAGAAAGCCCAGGACGTGAGGGAAGAAAGCACATGATACATGACATGAGGGAAGAAAGCCCAGGACATGAGGGAAGAAAGCCCAGGACATGAGGGAAGAAAGCCCAGGACATGAGGGAAGAAAACACATGATACAGGACATGAGGGAAGAAAGCACAGGACATGAGGGAAGAAAGCACAGGACATGAGGGAAGAAAGCACAGGACATGAGGGAAGAAAGCACAGGACATGAGAGAAGAAAGCACAGGACATGAAGAGGAAAGAAAGCACTAGACATGAGGGAAGAAAGCACTAGACGTGAGGGAAGAAAGCCCAGGACGTGAGGGAAGAAAGCACATGATACATGACATGAGGGAAGAAAGCCCAGGACATGAGGGAAGAAAGCCCAGGACATGAGGGAAGAAAGCCCAGGACATGAGGGAAGAAAGCACAGGACATGAGGGAAGAAAGCACAGGACATGAGAGAAGAAAGCACAGGACATGAAGAGGAAAGAAAGCACAGGACATGAGGGAAGAAAGCACTAGACATGAGGGAAGAAAGCCCAGGACGTGAGGGAAGAAAGCCCAGGACGTGAGGGAAGAAAGCCCAGTACGTGAGGGAAGAAAGCACATGATACATGACATTAGGGAAGAAAGCCCAGGACATGAGGGAAGAAAGCCCAGGACATGAGGGAAGAAAGCCCAGGACATGAGGGAAGAAAGCCCAGGACATGAGGGAAGAAAGCCCAGGACATGAGGGAAGAAAGCACAGGACATGAGGGAAGAAAGCCCAGGACATGAGGGAAGAAAGCCCAGGACATGAGGGAAGAAAGCACAGGACATGAGGGAAGAAAGCCCAGGACATGAGGGAAGAAAACACATGATACATGACATGAGGGAAGAAAGCACAGGACATGAGGGAAGAAAGCACTAGACATGAGGGAAGAAAGCACTAGACATGAGGGAAGAAAGCACTAGACATGAGGGAAGAAAGCACTAGACATGAGGGAAGAAAGCCCAGGACGTGAGGGAAGAAAGCCCAGGACGTGAGGGAGGAAAGCCCAGGACGTGAGGGAAGAAAGCACATGATACATGACATTAGGGAAGAAAGCCCAGGACATGAGGGAAGAAAGCCCAGGACATGAGGGAAGAAAGCCCAGGACATGAGGGAAGAAAACACATGATACATGACATGAGGGAAGAAAGCACAGGACATGAGAGAAGAAAGCACAGGACATGAGGAGGAAAGAAAGCACAGGACATGAGGAGGAAAGAAAGCACAGGACATGAGGGAAGAAAGCACAGGACATGAGGGAAGAAAGCACAGGACATGAGGAGGAAAGAAAGCACAGGACATGAGGAGGAAAGAAAGCACAGGACATGAGGAGGAAAGAAAGCACAGGACATGAGGAGGAAAGAAAGCACAGGACATGAGGAGGAAAGAAAGCACAGGACATGAGGAGGAAAGAAAGCACAGGACATGAGGAGGAAAGAAAGCACAGGACATGAGGAGGAAAGAAAGCACAGGACATGAGGAGGAAAGAAAGCACAGGACATGAGGAGGAAAGAAAGCACAGGACATGAGGAAGAAAGAAAGCACAGGACATGAGGAAGAAAGAAAGCACAGGACATGAGGAGGAGGGAAAGCACAGGACATGAGGAAAGAAAGCACAGGACATGAGGGAAGAAAGCCCAGGACATGAGGGAAGAAAGCCCAGGACATGAGGGAAGAAAGCCCAGGACATGAGGGAAGAAAGCCCATGATACAGGACATGAGGGAAGAAAGCACAGGACATGAGGGAAGAAAGCACAGGACATGAGGGAAGAAAGCACAGGACATGAGGGAAGAAAGCCCAGGACATGAGGGAAGAAAACACATGATACATGACATGAGGGAAGAAAGCACTAGACATGAGGGAAGAAAGCACTAGACATGAGGGAAGAAAGCACTAGACGTGAGGGAAGAAAGCACTAGACGTGAGGGAAGAAAGCACTAGACGTGAGGGAAGAAAGCCCAGGACGTGAGGGAAGAAAGCACATGATACATGACATTAGGGAAGAAAGCCCAGGACATGAGGGAAGAAAGCCCAGGACATGAGGGAAGAAAGCCCAGGACATGAGGGAAGAAAACACATGATACATGACATGAGGGAAGAAAGCACAGGACATGAGGGAAGAAAGCACAGGACATGAGAGAAGAAAGCACAGGACATGAGGAGGAAAGAAAGCACAGGACATGAGGGAAGAAAGCACAGGACATGAGGGAAGAAATCACAGGACATGAGGGAAGAAAGCACAGGACATGAGGGAAGAAAGCACTAGACATGAGGGAAGAAAGCACTAGACATGAGGGAAGAAAGCCCAGGACGTGAGGGAAGAAAGCCCAGGACGTGAGGGAAGAAAGCCCAGGACGTGAGGGAAGAAAGCACATGATACATGACATGAGGGAAGAAAGCCCAGGACATGAGGGAAGAAAGCCCAGGACATGAGGGAAGAAAGCCCAGGACATGAGGGAAGAAAACACATGATACAGGACATGAGGGAAGAAAGCACAGGACATGAGGGAAGAAAGCACAGGACATGAGGGAAGAAAGCACAGGACATGAGGGAAGAAAGCACAGGACATGAGAGAAGAAAGCACAGGACATGAAGAGGAAAGAAAGCACTAGACATGAGGGAAGAAAGCACTAGACGTGAGGGAAGAAAGCCCAGGACGTGAGGGAAGAAAGCACATGATACATGACATGAGGGAAGAAAGCCCAGGACATGAGGGAAGAAAGCCCAGGACATGAGGGAAGAAAGCCCAGGACATGAGGGAAGAAAGCCCAGGACATGAGGGAAGAAAGCCCAGGACATGAGGGAAGAAAGCCCATGATACAGGACATGAGGGAAGAAAGCACAGGACATGAGGGAAGAAAGCACAGGACATGAGGGAAGAAAGCACAGGACATGAGGGAAGAAAGCACAGGACATGAGAGAAGAAAGCACAGGACATGAAGAGGAAAGAAAGCACAGGACATGAGGGAAGAAAGCACTAGACATGAGGGAAGAAAGCCCAGGACGTGAGGGAAGAAAGCCCAGGACGTGAGGGAAGAAAGCCCAGTACGTGAGGGAAGAAAGCACATGATACATGACATTAGGGAAGAAAGCCCAGGACATGAGGGAAGAAAGCCCAGGACATGAGGGAAGAAAGCCCAGGACATGAGGGAAGAAAGCCCAGGACATGAGGGAAGAAAGCCCAGGACATGAGGGAAGAAAGCACAGGACATGAGGGAAGAAAGCCCAGGACATGAGGGAAGAAAACACATGATACATGACATGAGGGAAGAAAGCACAGGACATGAGGGAAGAAAGCACTAGACATGAGGGAAGAAAGCACTAGACATGAGGGAAGAAAGCACTAGACATGAGGGAAGAAAGCCCAGGACGTGAGGGAAGAAAGCCCAGGACGTGAGGGAAGAAAGCCCAGGACGTGAGGGAAGAAAGCACATGATACATGACATTAGGGAAGAAAGCCCAGGACATGAGGGAAGAAAGCCCAGGACATGAGGGAAGAAAGCCCAGGACATGAGGGAAGAAAACACATGATACATGACATGAGGGAAGAAAGCACAGGACATGAGAGAAGAAAGCACAGGACATGAGGAGGAAAGAAAGCACAGGACATGAGGAGGAAAGAAAGCACAGGACATGAGGGAAGAAAGCACAGGACATGAGGAGGAAAGAAAGCACAGGACATGAGGAGGAAAGAAAGCACAGGACATGAGGAGGAAAGAAAGCACAGGACATGAGGAGGAAAGAAAGCACAGGACATGAGGAGGAAAGAAAGCACAGGACATGAGGAGGAAAGAAAGCACAGGACATGAGGAGGAAAGAAAGCACAGGACATGAGGAGGAAAGAAAGCACAGGACATGAGGAGGAAAGAAAGCACAGGACATGAGGAGGAAAGAAAGCACAGGACATGAGGAGGAAAGAAAGCACAGGACATGAGGAAGAAAGAAAGCACAGGACATGAGGAAGAAAGAAAGCACAGGACATGAGGAGGAGGGAAAGCACAGGACATGAGGAAAGAAAGCACAGGACATGAGGGAAGAAAGCACAGGACATGAGAGAAGAAAGCACAGGACATGAGAGTAGAAAGCACATGATACATGACATTAGGGAAGAAAGCAAAGGACATGAGGGAAGAAAACACATAAAACACATGATACATGACATTAGGGAAGAAAACACATGACATTGGTGGACTATACAAGAACAGGGCAATGTCTGATCTGCTGCTATTACAGATTCTGTGCCCCTTTAAGAAACGGCCAATCTAATAGCACAGAAACCGAGACAGAAAGCAGGAGAGTCATAATGAAATCAATCAAAGGAGGTCGGTGACTTAATTACAGCCTGTGATGATCAAAGCCCAGCTGCTGGCATCATAAATCTAATAATATGAGCGGAGGTTTATCACGTTTACGTGCGATCTGCTGATGGTGAGAGGAAGATTAAAGAGCGCAGCGGTCACCGCCTGTGAGGCAGATTAGCGGAAAACAAACGTAATTCCCGACTGTGTTGTAGCTCTGCCCAATTTTAATCAAATTTGCAGGAAGGTATAAATTTTATTTATTTATTATTTATTAGCAGTTTCTTATATAGCGCAGCATATTCCGTTGCGCTTTACAATTAGAACAACAGTTATAGAACAAAACTGGGCAAAGACAGACAGAGGTAGGAAGGCCCTGCTCGCAAGCTTACAATCTAGAGGGAAATAGGCATTGATACACAAGGATAGATGCTACCTGTTACATAATGTTTCCCCAGATTGCTAGGTTCTTAGTGGGTTGTATGATATGATCATCCAGCAATGTTGGAAGACAAAATGTGAGGTTATGGAGACTGTACAGAGGGAATGTAACTGGATAGGGAAGCATTGAAGGTTATGTGTGTGGGTCAGGAATTTGGTAGGCTTGTCTGAAGAGATGAGTTTTCAGGGAACGTTTAAAGGTTTGGAGACTAGTGGAGAGTCTTATTGTGCGTGGGAGGGCATTCCACAGAGTGGGTGAAGCCCGGGTAAAGTCCTGTATGTCACGATCCGGGTATCTTGACGCCATTACTTGCCTTTTAGATGCCTCCTGAAGCTGGCTCAGCGTTCCAGGGCCGGATCTCATCTGTGTTGCTGATGTCCACACTCTGCATGTCCCTCCTGTCACTCTGGGACGCTGTCACAGCGGCGCCATGTTTGAATCTAGTGTGGCGTCTCCTGTCCTCCGCGGCCTCCGCCGCCGCTCCTGTGTTCCAGTTTGCAGGTTGTCAGAGTGGTGCCCCATGCCTGCCGCGGCCTCCGCTGTCATCCATGTGTCTCAGTGTGCAGTTGTCAGTTTGGCGTCTCCTGTCCTCCGCGGCCGGCGCCGCCATTGCTGCTATGTTTCCACATGGTTTTCCAAACCAACTTTCCCTCCAGTACTAACATGGGCGCAGCCATGTTTGTTCCAGTCACATGTTCAATCTCCACCAATCCGCTGCACTGTGAATCTGCATGATTGGCCAGCCAATGCCTGCCCTGCAGCAGGTATAAGTATCCTGTGCCTGAACCAGGAAATGGTCAGTGCTTTGAATGTCAAACCTAGTTCCAGTCTCTATCTCCTGTGGTTGTTTCTCCAGGTTCCAGCTCCCGTCTCCAGCATCCACTAAGAGACCCGCACCTGCCTTCCATCCTGCGGTGCAGCCTGACTCTGCAGTCCTCCGTGGCTATTCCAGCTTCCAGCTATTAACCCATCTGCTTCCAGCGGTCAGCTTCCAGCAGTATCCAGTTCCCTTAGAGTGCCGGTGTTGTTCCAGCGGATCCCTACTTATCAGCAGTATCCATAACCAACGGTAACCTCTTTTCAACTCTTCTGTTTCCACGCTCCCTAGCATCTTACAGCATCCACTCCGTATCTTCATCACCCGACTGGTTCCATCCAGCATCCACTCCGTGTCTTCATCACCTGGCTGGTTCCATCCAGCATCCACTCTCCACTCCGTGTCTTCATCACCTGGCTGGTTCCATCCAGCATCCACTCCGTGTCTTCATCACCTGGCTGATTCCATTCAGCATCCACTCCGTGCTCTACCACCTGGCTGGTTCCATCCAGTATCTACAACAGTCTGTTCAAGTTACCAACTTCATCTAATACTTCCACTGGCGTGTTCCTCTGCTATCTTCACTACTACAGCCAGGCCTGGTAAGGTTATTCCATCAAAGGACTTTAACATCTGTTCCTCAACCTACCAGTGCTCTGTGATACCTTCCATGGTTATAGTGATCCAGGAACTGTATTATTTGCCACTGCTTTTATCAACTGTGAATACTGTTGTTTCAACACGGAGTCTGTTAATAAAGCTTTTATTGACTTTTAACCTGGTTGTCATGGTCACACCTTCGGGTAATCCTTCTACACTTACATGTCCTTGGGTCTGATTAAACCTCCCAAGTTTAATTTCATTTCAGCCCCTACAACTGAGGCTTCCTCCTGTCATCCTAAACCCTCAGTTGTGACACTGTAATTTTGAGTGGGAACAGGTAATACATGTGGATGAGAGACGCAGATCTTGTGCAGAGCGGAGAGGTCGGGTAGGGAGATATTTTGAGATGAGTGAGGAGATGTATGATGGTGCAGTTTGGGTAATAGCCTTGTATGTAAGTAAAAGTATTTTATATTTTACACGGTAGAATACCGGTAACCAATGGAGGGACTGACAGAGCGGATCAGCAGACGAAGAACGTCTGGCGAAAAAGATTAGCTTCGCAGCTGCATTTAAAATGGATTGTAGTGGTGAGAGCCTATGTTTGGGAAGACCAGTAAGGAGACTATTACAATAATCAATGCGGGAGATGATGAGAGCATGGATCAGAGTTTTTGCAGTGTCTTGTGTAAGATAAGGGCGTATTATGGATATGTTTTTAAGGTGCATGTAACATGATTTAGAGACAGATTGAATGTGTGGAACAAACGACAGTTCAGAGTCAAGGATGACACCTAGGCAACGAGCTTGTGGGGTAGGGTGGATAGTTGCATTGTCAACAGTTATGGCAATATCAGGTTGGTAACTACTCTTAGCTGGTGGGAAAATAATTAATACTGTTTTGGAAATGTTGAGTTTGAGGTGGCGAGATGTCATCCAAGATGAAATGGCAGACAGGCATCCAGTGACACAAGCCAATACAGATGGTGATAAATCTGGGGAGGATAGGTAGATTTGAGTATCATCAGCGTACAAATGATACTGAAATCCGATGTGGTATAGATTGAGAAAAGCAGAGGACCTAAGACTGAGCCTTGCGGTACTCCAACTGATAGAGGTAGAGAAGAGGAGGTAGAATCAGAGAAGCGAACACTGAAAGAGCGATTAGATAGGTAGGATGAGAACCAAGTAAGGGCTGTGTCCTGAAGACCTAGGGACTCTAGTGTTTGTATGAGAAGAGAGTGGTCAACAGTGTCAAAAGCAGCAGAGAGATCTAGAAGAATAAGTAGTGAGTAATGGCCTTTTGATCTAGCAGTGACCAGATCATTCACTACTTTGGTCAGTGCCATCTCCGTGGAGTGTTGGGCACGAAAGCCTGACTGAAGTGGGTCCAGTAAGTTGTGGGAGTTAAGAAAGTGTGTAAGGAGAGTGTAGGCAAGTCTCTCAAGTAGCTTGGAGGGACTGGGTAGCTGAGAAATGGGACGGTAGTTAGAGAGTGTGTTTGGGTCAGAGTTGTGTTTTTTCAGAATGGGAGTAATCACTGCATGTTTAAACAGAGAGGGAAAGATACCAGTAGAGAGAGAGAGATTACAGATTTTAGTTAAGGTTGGGATAAGCACAGGAGACAAAGTTTTGCTGACCTGTGAGGGTATAGGATCAAGAGGAGAGGTAGAGTGGAGTAGGAGGATGAAAAGAGTGTTGATACTTCATCTTCACTTGTGGGACAAATGAAGAGAAAGTTCCAGAGGGTTCAGGTAGGGAATTGAGCAGGTCACTGGCTGAGTTAGAGCATACCATTTCATCTCGGATTTTATCAATCTTATCCTTGAAGTAGGAAGCAAGTTCTTGTGCACTGATAGTAGCTAGTGGGGGAGGTGAGGGAGGGTAAAGAAGTGATTTAAATGTATTAAAAAGTCGTTTGGGGTTGGTGGCATGATAAGAGATGAGAGATTGGAAATATGTTTGTTTGGCAGTGTCCAGGGCCTGACGATAGGAGTGGTAGGTAGTCTTATATGTGAGAAAGTCACTTGGATTCTGAGATTTCCGCCACGGACGTTCTACCTTACGTGACAGTTTTTGTAGGTGTCTTGTTGATTTAGAGTGGTTGGCATCTAAGCCTACGTGGAGTGTGATGGGCAGCTGGAGCCACTTCATCAAGGGCACTCTCTAGGGACTGGTGCAGGTGGGATACAGCAGTGTCAGGTGTGGTGAATGTAGAGATTGGTGAGAGATGTTGTTGCAGAGAAGTGGAAAGTTGTTGAAAATTTATATTGTTAGTATTTCTGCGGGTTAGAGGAGGCTTGCTTGGTATAAATGAGGCACTGGGTCCGGGCCAAGATATTCATGCTTGTTCTTTAATAAAGCTACCATGATATAAGCTGCATTTACGCCTAGCAAAAAGCCTCTCCCCCCCCCCCTACCCCCCGCCGCACACACCGCATCCACCCCCTCTCCCAGACCCGAGGCTGCAGAATCTTTCCCGGGCTTCTCTTCCAGCCGTGACAGTCAAAAGATATTGACGTTCTTCCATCTTCGATTGGTAAACAAAATGAATTTGCCCCAATACCCCAGGTGGAGGGGTCAGGGGGAGGGGTCAATTCCCTCCGCTGAGACTATCCGAAACTAATTTGAGCAAAACATTGAAGACTGCAGCCCACATCAAGGGACCGCAATATTCTGCAAGTCTCTAACCTAGTATATACAGTACAGCATGGGTCTTCAACCTATGACCCTCCAGCTGCTGTGGAACTACAGATCCCAGCATGCCTTGCCTCAGTTTTAGCGTGCATTAAAAGCAAAATGGTGGCAGGGCATGCTGGGATGTGTAGTTCCACAGCAGCTGGCGCGCCGCAGGTTGAAGGCCCATGATATACAGTATGCTCAGCACACCATTACATTGCGGTTATATGTACACACATCCCGGCTTGTGAGCCGCATACAACTAGGCCTTTTCTAGCCTTAATTGTAAGCTGCCATGATAGCGCTAGCGGACAGGTACTGCTGTGTGCTGGATATCATTATTCTATTGTTCTAGGTGTCATCTGTATACATACAGCACCAGTACACAGCGAGCGTCAGTACCCCTGCAGGACCCTCACCTGGCAATGTCTCCCCGGTATAAAGACTTGTACTCCCAGTCATCTGTATACATACAGCACCAGTACACAGCGAGCGTCAGTACCCCTGCAGCACCCTCACCTGGCAATGTCTCCCCGGTATAAAGACTTGTACTCCCAGTCATCTGTATGTATACAGCACCAGTACACAGCGAGCGTCAGTACCCCTGCAGCACCCTCACCTGGCAATGTCTCCCCGGTATAAAGACTTGTACTCCCAGTCATCTGTATACATACAGCACCAGTACACAGCGAGCGTCAGTACCCCTGCAGCACCCTCACCTGGCAATGTCTCCCCGGTATAAAGACTTGTACTCCCAGTCATCTGTATACATACAGCACCAGTACACAGCGAGCGTCAGTACCCCTGCAGGATCCTCACCTGGCAATGTCTCCCCGGTATAAAGACTTATACTCCCAGTCATCTGTATACATACAGCACCAGTACACAGCGAGCGTCAGTACCTCTGCAGGACCCTCACCTGGCAATGTCTCCCCGGTATAAAGACTTGTACTCCCAGTCATCTGTATACATACAGCACCAGTACACAGCGAGCGTCAGTACCCCTGCAGGATCCTCACCTGGCAATGTCTCCCCAGTATAAAGACTTGTACTCCCAGTCATCTGTATACATACAGCACCAGTACACAGCGAGCGTCAGTACCCCTGCAGGATCCTCACCTGGCAATGTCTCCCCGGTATAAAGACTTGTACTCCCAGTCATCTGTATACATACAGCACCAGTACACAGCGAGCGTCAGTACCCCTGCAGGACCCTCACCTGGCAATGTCTGCCCGGTATAAAGACTTGTACTCCCAGTCATCTGTATACATACAGCACCAGTACACAGCGAGCGTCAGTACCCCTGCAGGATCCTCACCTGGCAATGTCTCCCCGGTATAAAGACTTGTACTCCCAGTCATCTGTATACATACAGCACCAGTACACAGCGAGCGTCAGTACCCCTGCAGCACCCTCACCTGGCAATGTCTCCCCGGTATAAAGACTTGTACTCCCAGTCATCTGTATACATACAGCACCAGTACACAGCGAACGTCAGTACCCCTGCAGGACCCTCACCTGGCAATGTCTCCCCGGTATAAAGACTTGTACTCCCAGTCATCTGTATACATACAGCACCAGAACACAGCGAGCGTCAGTACCCCTGCAGGATCCTCACCTGGCAATGTCTCCCCGGTATAAAGACTTGTACTCCCAGTCATCTGTATACATACAGCACCAGTACACAGCGAGCGTCAGTACCCCTGCAGCACCCTCACCTGGCAATGTCTCCCCGGTATAAAGACTTGTACTCCCAGTCATCTGTATACATACAGCACCAGTACACAGCGAGCGTCAGTACCCCTGCAGGACCCTCACCTGGCAATGTCTCCCCGGTATAAAGACTTGTACTCCCAGTCATCTGTATACATACAGCACCAGTACACAGCGAGCGTCAGTACCCCTGCAGCACCCTCACCTGGCAATGTCTCCCCGGTATAAAGACTTGTACTCCCAGTCATCTGTATACATACAGCACTAGTACACAGCGAGCGTCAGTACCCCTGCAGCACCCTCACCTGGCAATGTCTCCCCGGTATAAAGACTTGTACTCCCAGTCATCTGTATACATACAGCACCAGTACACAGCGAGCGTCAGTACCCCTGCAGGACCCTCACCTGGCAATGTCTCCCCGGTATAAAGACTTGTACTCCCAGTCATCTGTATGTATACAGCACCAGTACACAGCGAGCGTCAGTACTCCTGCAGCACCCTCACCTGGCAATGTCTCCCCGGTATAAAGACTTGTACTCCCAGTCATCTGTATACATACAGCACCAGTACACAGCGAGCGTCAGTACCCCTGCAGGATCCTCACCTGGCAATGTCTCCCCAGTATAAAGACTTGTACTCCCAGTCATCTGTATACATACAGCACCAGTACACAGCGAGCGTCAGTACCCCTGCAGCACCCTCACCTGGCAATGTCTCCCCGGTATAAAGACTTGTACTCCCAGTCATCTGTATACATACAGCACCAGTACACAGCGAGCGTCAGTACCCCTGCAGGACCCTCACCTGGCAATGTCTCCCCGGTATAAAGACTTGTACTCCCAGTCATCTGTATACATACAGCACCAGTACACAGCGAGCGTCAGTACCCCTGCAGCACCCTCACCTGGCAATGTCTCCCCGGTATAAAGACTTGTACTCCCAGTCATCTGTATACATACAGCACCAGTGCACAGCGAGCGTCAGTACCCCTGCAGCACCCTCACCTGGCAATGTCTCCCCGGTATAAAGACTTGTACTCCTAGTCATCTGTATACATACAGCACCAGTACACAGCGAGCGTCAGTACCCCTGCAGCACCCTCACCTGGCAATGTCTCCCCGGTATAAAGACTTGTACTCCCAGTCATCTGTATACATACAGCACCAGTACACAGCGAGCGTCAGTACCCCTGCAGGACCCTCACCTGGCAATGTCTCCCCGGTATAAAGACTTGTACTCCCAGTCATCTGTATACATACAGCACCAGTACACAGCGAGCGTCAGTACCCCTGCAGGATCCTCACCTGGCAATGTCTCCCCGGTATAAAGACTTGTACTCCCAGTCATCTGTATACATACAGCACCAGTACACAGCGAGCGTCAGTACCCCTGCAGGACCCTCACCTGGCAATGTCTCCCCGGTATAAAGACTTGTACTCCCAGTCATCTGTATACATACAGCACCAGTACACAGCGAGCGTCAGTACCCCTGCAGGACCCTCACCTGGCAATGTCTCCCCGGTATAAAGACTTGTACTCCCAGTCATCTGTATACATACAGCACCAGTACACAGCGAGCGTCAGTACCCCTGCAGCACCCTCACCTGGCAATGTCTCCCCGGTATAAAGACTTGTACTCCCAGTCATCTGTATGTATACAGCACCAGTACACAGCGAGCGTCAGTACCCCTGCAGCACCCTCACCTGGCAATGTCTCCCCGGTATAAAGACTTGTACTCCCAGTCATCTGTATACATACAGCACCAGTACACAGCGAGCGTCAGTACTCCTGCAGCACCCTCACCTGGCAATGTCTCCCCGGTATAAAGACTTGTACTCCCAGTCATCTGTATACATACAGCACCAGTACACAGCGAGCGTCAGTACCCCTGCAGGACCCTCACCTGGCAATGTCTCCCCGGTATAAAGACTTGTACTCCCAGTCATCTGTATACATACAGCACCAGTACACAGCGAGCGTCAGTACCCCTGCAGCACCCTCACCTGGCAATGTCTCCCCGGTATAAAGACTTGTACTCCCAGTCATCTGTATACATACAGCACCAGTACACAGCGAGCGTCAGTACCCCTGCAGGACCCTCACCTGGCAATGTCTCCCCGGTATAAAGACTTGTACTCCCAGTCATCTGTATACATACAGCACCAGTACACAGCGAGCGTCAGTACCCCTGCAGGATCCTCACCTGGCAATGTCTCCCCGGTATAAAGACTTGTACTCCCAGTCATCTGTATACATACAGCACCAGTACACAGCGAGCGTCAGTACCCCTGCAGGACCCTCACCTGGCAATGTCTCCCCGGTATAAAGACTTGTACTCCCAGTTCGCAGGGTCAGCTTTCTTATCAACTCTGAAGGTCTCCTCTGCCACCGCCTGGGCTTCATCCAGCCAGAGGGACCGGCCAGCGTCCGACACCGGGACACCTCCGCTGCAAAGATAAGAGAATACGCCCGCTTTATAATGACCTGGTGAGAACTTCTATCAATGGTAACACAAATACAACCAAGTGCCTGTTCCATCGTGTCACCGTCTGCTCCGTAATAAAGAAACTTGTATGAAATAAATCAATAAAAAGGAGAGTTACGCTAGACTTACCTCTGTTAACTCTCTCTCTTCGAAGTCCATAGGGTCCACAGGGAGACAATAGGGTGTAGGTAGTGGTGAAGGTCCCCATTGTCTCCCTGTGGAGCCCTATGGAACCTGAATTTCTTAATGTTTGTGATAATATCTTGATTTAGAGACGATTCAGGCAATATACAACTCTCCAGCTGTTTTGGAATGAGGCTGGCAAGAAATGCTGGGACTTGTGGGTCTACAGCAGCAAGAGAGTCAGTGTCACTGGATTTCTCTACTCCCTGAAACCCTCCCTGGGTGTACACTATGCGATACATCGTTCATTATACTGGTGAATGATATACTGTGAATACATAGGCGGCTGTGTGTAACAACATCATTCACGGACACACCGTGCCGGCCCTGTGGCACAGCCGACGCCCATGCGTCTTGCAGATATACCTGTGCACCTGGCGATGTGTATGGCCGACCATGCGATAGGTCGGCAGCAGAAGCCACTGGACATGACATCACAAAGTGGGCGGGCAAATTCCACTGACTCTGCTGCCGGATGCATCGAGCAGCGGGACTGGTAAGTGTGCAAGTGCAAGATTGTTTATCCATACACCTTGCCAATCGCTACGTCAGTTGGGGGTTGGTCAGGTGTGTACCCAACCTCAATAATTAAGGCCACATTACTTGTGGTGTTAATTCTAACCTCTAATGCCGTGCAACAAAATAAAATTAAAAAAAGAAGAGGTTATAAGTCACAGGGGAGATCCGTGAGCAGGCACAGGTCACGCGTCTCTGGCGTGACCTCTAATATCTGTAATACGCGACTATGGCGGGTACATCGCGCTTTATAATACACAGGATTTCCTAATGAACACTCACCAGTTACACAAATCACTAACAGGCCCCAATACGCACACTGACAGCGCGTGGATATTATATATGTATACTGTGTCATTTACTCTGTGATCCCTGCTGGCGGTGTTACATTGCCTTCCTGAGAACCCAGTGTCAGATGCTGCTTGTACGGCTGGTTTATTGCGTTATCCCATATTTACCTGTATAACAGATCACAGTACAAGGCCAATTACACACAGAGTATACACAATATAGGGGGTAATTCCAAGTTGATCGCAGCAGGAATTTTGTTAGCAGGTGGGCAAAACCATGTGCACTGCAGGTGGGGCAGATATAACATGTGCAGAGAGAGTTAGATTTGGGTGGGTTATTTTGTTTCTGTGCAGGGTAAATACTGGCTGCTTTATTATTACACTGCAATTTAGATTGCAGATTGAACACACCACACCCAAATCTAACTCTCTCTGCACATGTTACATCTGCCTCCCCTGCAGTGCACATGGTTTTGCCCAACTGCTAAAACAATTCCTGCTGCGATCAACTCGGAATTAGGCCCATAATGTCAGCAGCTCTGAGACAATAGACCTTTTAAATAATTTATATTGTTTCTGTGCAGGGTAAATACTGGCTGCTTTATTCTTACACTGCAATTTAGATTTCAGTGTGAACACACCCCACCCAAATCTAAATCTCTCTGCACATGTTACATCTGCCCCCCGGCAGTGCACATGGTTTTGCCCAGTTGCTTGTTTTTATGCTTTCTTGCAAACATGAATCAGGCCTGAGGGTATATCGCAGCTGCAGCTGAACAGCCCCGGCCACTGCTACCAGCCCGCGGGAATGCGCACAGCTAAATGAATCCGCCCCATAAACTCTATTAGACAAGCAGCCATGACCAGTAACACTGGACACCTGAGGCATCACCTGGCGCACCTCGCTGTAATCTGCACCGGACACTTCTGTGCCTCTATGATATCAGAGTTGGAGTCGCTGTATTTATGGTCATCATCACACTTTCTCTTCCGCTTCTTCTTTTCCTTCTTTTTCTTTTTTTCTTTCTTTTTCTTGCTTTTGGCCCCTGGCTCGGGTTCAGCAGCAGTGGGCGGACGTCCCGGAGAGGAATCACTGCTATAGGGTGGAAAAGTACATTAGTAAATGGCATTTCAGGGCGGCTGC